>NC_044977.1:18916053-18998196 GCF_008728515.1 Papio anubis
CCCCTGACAACCACTGATCTTTGTACTATCTTCAGTTTTGCCTTTCCCAGAATGTCATATGGTTATATTGATACAGAATATAGCCTTTTCAGATTGACATCTTTTACTTAGCAATATATGTTTAAGGTTCTTCCATGCATTTTCATGTCTTCATGCCTCATTTCTTTTTATTGCTAAATAATTCATCATTATCTAGTTGTACCATAGCTTATTTTTTTTTACTTCCACCTTTTATTTTAGGTTCAGTGGTACATGTGCAGGTTTGTTATATAGGTAAATTGCATGTTGTGGGGGTTTGATATACAGATTATTTCATCACTCAATCTATTGTTCCCTTCTTTGTGTCCATCTGTACTCAATGTTTAGCTCCCACTTACAAGACAGAACATGTGGTATTTGGTTTTCTGTTCCTGCATTAATTTGCTTTGGATAATGGCTTCCACCTCCATCCATGCTTCCACAAAGGACATGATTTCATTCTTTTTTATGGCTGCATAGTATTCCATGTGTACCACGGTTTCTTTATCCATTCACCTATTGAAGGACTTCTTGGTTGTTTCCAAGTTTGGGAAATTAGGAATAAAACTGCTATAAATATTTATGTGCATTTTTTGCATAGACAAAGGTTGTTAACTTATAGATATATACCAAGGAGCATTATCACTGGATCTTGTGGTAAGAGTATGTTTAGGTTTTAAAGAAATTGCCAAAGTGTCTTATGCAGTGACCTGTACCATTTTGCCTGCCTGCTTTCCTTGCTCCCATTTTCTTTCTTTCTTCTCTGAAGACAACTGTATAATGTGGCACTGCATCATCTCTCTCTAACCCAAGGATGCCACCCTAGTGTTCTGCTGAAGATGCTCTTCCTTCTTTTCTTGTGATATATAGTGACCTCTGCTTGCTGTGACCCTAGGAGGGGCTTTAAAATTGGTTTGGAAGGAGGCTGCTTAGGACTGCTGTATCACAAGAACGTAGATCCTCCCATTCGTTCAGGACTGTGACACTTGCTGTGTAATTCAACTGGAGGATATAGCTTCCCTTCATGAAATCAGCTTAATTGTTGGCAGTATTGGGGACCTTGGAAAATAAAGTCGTAAGGTTATGGTGATATTAAGTGGAAAACAGCTAGACATTTAAAAATATATAGTGCCTGAAGGACACATGCTGAATACCTACACATTAGAGGTTACTGTTGGTTGAGGATGGCTAATAGTCTCCCATAGAAAGGAGCCAATGAGGACTCACCAATATTCCAGAATAAGCTTTGGATTTGAAGGTTTGAGGGAGGAGTGAGTTATGAATATATAAGGAAAGCTCTTATTTCCTTTGCACATGGAACTATTTTATAATTCAGCCTCATGTGTCTCCTAAAGCCTGACAGCTCTCAGTTGACTCTTCTCTGATCTCACAGCTTCCTGCATTCTCCTTCATCCTTCCTCAAAAAATTATGCTCTAGGCATCGAGTAGCAAATTCTCTGCTGTTCAACATGCCATAAAATGAGAAGAACAAGGGAGAAGCATTCATTTCTTGCTTATACCACGGAAGAATTAAGATGGAAAAAATGGGCGTGAGAGTCCATGTTTTTCCTTAGGACAGTATTTCCCTCTGCTGGTGAAAGCCTGTAACTTTTTTTTATCCCCAGTTAATGTAGCTTTAAAAGAAGTCATCAACCAGGATTGTCATTTGAGTTCATATTCTGGGGGAATCATTTAGTGTTCTCTTGCACATAATGTGTAGTTTTTAGAATCTAACAAACCGCAGTGGAAATGATGTGTTATCTCCTCTTATTTTTTCACATATTCAATTCTAAAATGTCCTTTCCCAAACAATGCTCTGGTGTCTGGGAGAGATTGCATTTATTTCACCAAATGGGCATCTCTCTCTCAGCTTGTGGTTTACTTTCCTCAGAGCCCAATTAATTATAATTTAGAAGGGAACCTCTTTTAATGCTTATCCCTGAACTCTCCTCTTTGTCTCTCCAGAGAATTAATGGTGTGATTGTATTCCATAGAGTTTGGAAGTGATAGGTGTCTCGCATCAAATTCAATTGACATAATAAGATCTTGTGATTTTTGTAACCTGAAGCTATTCCACAAAATTCTGTCTTCTGAGGAAGGTTAACTCAGACAGTTCTGGAGGAACTTGGCTGTCATAGTCCCTTACCTGGAAATAGCCCAGAGGAGATTTTGTAATAGACTCAAAGAGGATAACTGAGCCATATAACACATACACATTTTAACACTAGTATGATTTTTGCATAGATATTTAGCAAACAGAGAAAGGAACAAATGTAAATACAGGGAAAAAAAGGAAATTGGCTTTGGGATTTGATTCATCTCTACATTTTGATGAAGGCAATGGGGTAAATAATTAAAACAATGTATTTATAGATGGCTTTTAGAGTATGACCTGAATGCTGTTGCTACTGCAGTGGGCTTAGGTGATGTATTATGAACATAAATATTTACCTGTACCCTTAAAAACACACTGATAATTATTCCAAGCTTAGCTCCCAATTTATTTTGACAGCTCTAATGTCCTCTTTTTGATTCTGTTTTTATCTATGTGGGTTTTTTGAATTGAATATTTACTTTCTCATAAAACTAATACTATTTTGGGGAGTCTTAAAAACTAATTTTCAAAAAAGGTGAAACTCATGACTGTCATGGAAACAAAAATGAACAGATGGTAAATATTTTATTCTGCTCATTTACCAGTGAGGGAACCAGGGAGATGTTATAGCTGGCTCAGAAGAGAATCTGAAGACCAGACACATTTATAAATCGGAAATATTAAAATGAATGTGCAAATGGAGGCCAAATTGGTTTTTCTACAGAAGGGAAGGGAAATCAATTGGACCTTTATTGAACAGGATGGAATTTGCATGTCAATAGGCAAAAATTATTTTGTTATTCCCACTTATCTTCAATTTACAGAGTTGCAAACTAGCTTAAAGACAATAAAATAGTTGAATCAGATAATCCTTAAGGTGTCCTCTAAAGTGTAAACTTCCAGTGTAATTTTTCTCCTGCAGAAGAAAATAATGTTCTGTTTGATCCTCTTTCCTCCATCAGTTTTCTTAGAAAAACAGGCAGACGTAAGGCTCTCTCCGTAGCTCCTAAGTTTCTAGATTAGATTCTTCTTGTTATTTCTCTCATACATGCTACAGTGAAGTTAGATAAGAATTTGGATACTTCACATGTGAGATGATCCATAGTCAGAAGTCTTCCCCCCAATGAAGTTTTATTTAACTATGTGAAATATCCAATTTTCTTTGTTTCTTAGTTTATATTTATTCTGTTCATCGACTTTTTCTTTCAATTCCATTTAACAAATATTTTTGAATCACTTATCCAGCACCAGCTTTAAGAAAATAGAAGGAAGACAAAGCCTCTGTCCTCAAGAAACTTGAATACAACAGATATGAACTTTCCTTCATATACTCAGAGATATAAAACATATCAACATACTTTAGTTTCTTTAAATCAAATATATTCTGATTCTGAGACCCAGCCACCTGTTTAGCAGAAAATTTAGTCTCATTCATTACCCATCTTCCTTGGAATCATATGTGAGTCCCAAGGGTTTTATTAAAAAGCTGATGGGTTCATGAAACTATTAACTCAAGACTGAGTAGAATAAGAACTACTAACATGGGAATGAATGAACTGGCGAAAGAAGATTATAGTTTTTCTTTGGAACATTGTTGGTTCTTTAATGCTCTATTTTTTGGATATAAGAAACCCCTTTCTTTTTTCTCATAAACTATCCATAAATTACAATGATTTAGTATATTATACTTTTACAAACCGCAATGAAACATTTATCTTTTCCCCTTCCTGATCCCTTCAGAATTCCAAAGCTCTTATTGAATATTCTTATTTTCATGGAAATATATTTACATAAGTTCAGTAAGAATCTACCTTTTTTATTCTACTAGGACATAACTGGAAACATTGGTTATATTAACCAAGGCTTGAATGGAATGTTATATTTAAGAATAATAGGCATAGAATCAGATATGACCAGACAGTTTTAAGGAATTAAGGTTGACTTTATGGAATCAATGCTTAAAAAGCCCTTCTAGAAAAAAATGGCCTGGGAGCTAACTTACAGTGTTTGCAGCATTACATGTGAGTAATGCAGTTTTTATTCAGGCAGGGCTAGGAAACTTAGAGTATTTTGGAGACTTCAAGGAGAGAGGGATTCACCCAAATTGATAGGTATTGAAGGTAAAATCTGATGGCAAGGTCTTGGCTTGGTTTCCTAGTCTTGAGAGGATTTTAGAAGTCTAATCCGAGATTCCTTATGAAAAGTTTCAGCAAAGCAAACTTTTAAGGTCTTTGTGGTCAATTATAGTCTTGCTGCACCTAGGTAAACAATCATGCCAGATCTAATGAGACCAGACTTATTCTGAAGACAAGAATAACCTTACTTTAGTTATCTTTAATCAAAATGAGGGTGATTGTAGTGAGAAATTTTGTATTTTCATGGAAAGCTATATAGCCTACCTTTCTGAGTGTTCATTGTCTTAGAGCTGCTATTTTTCACCTCCTGGTAACTCCATTTTACTTTCTGCTTTATTATCTGTCTGTAAACTAGACTGGATCCTGCTCAATTTTTCTAGTTTTCCCTGAAATTTGGCTACATATCTCCAAATGAACATTTCCAGTTTTTCTCCCACACTCCTGACTTGGCATTACTGAGAACTAAAACTTGATTGCCCGTGTTCTTCTTGGGACTATCTAAAGAAGCCCTGTGTTTGAAGCTAGATGTTTCCATGCTCTCTTCTGAGAAATAACCAAAACTGCAGCACTGATGCATGTATCATCACCAAAGACATTCAAACTGCAAACCAGGAAATCTGTCAGCTCTCCACTGCCATCCTCACTCCACCATCTGAAAATGCTTCGAACCCAACATAAACTCTTGTCAACTGGCTATACTCTGGACTCAGAAACTGGGTTTTCAGTTTGCTTCAACCATTAATTTTTGTCTTACTTTGTTTTCCTAAAAACTCTGCTCCTTCAATACCTGATTACTTGCACCATCCAGCAGATATCCTCTACTACCAAGTCTCAACAGATGGTTCAGCCTCTATTAGTTCCCACCTCTATTAGTTCCCAGCTAGTCTTTAATGAATAAAAGGCAACCTAATGTGTAATGCACTTTTATTACTCAAGAACAATGTTTCTTCCTTCCTTAAACATGAGGAGAAACGGACAAAAACTGTCTCCTTGACCAAACCCTAGCCAGTTGCCTATAAGCCCTCTAGGCTGTGACCTTAGTGTCTATTCTTATCAGACATGCATTACACAACCATAGCAATGGTCTTGCTAAGTTGGTTTAACCAGAACCCCTACCCTTGATATCTGATTTAATTTATCATTCCCCTGAGTTCCCCAGGTGACATCCATTCATCCTGGCCAGCTTTCAGTAAGAATCCTATTGGATCCATTTAGCTAGAAATCCCCCCTTACACTTAAATCTTCCTTTTAGTAATTTTGATCCACTAACCCTGACCTTGCTCCTTGGCTATAAATCCACAAGTTGTCCGTGTTGTATTTAGAATTGATTCCAATTCTATATTGAGGTCTCTTTTCCCATATTGCAATAGTTCCTGATTAAAATCTGCTTTTGCCCGTTGGTATGGTTTGACTGTGTTCCCATCCAAATCTCATCTTGAATTGTAGCTCCCATAATTCTCATAATTGAATCATGGCAGCAGTTTCCCCCATACTGTTCTTGTAGTAGTGAATAATAAGCCTCATGAGATCTGATGATTTTATAAGGGGTTTCCACTTTCACTTGATTCTGATTCTCTTTTTTTTTTGCCACTATGTAAGACATGCCTTTCACCTTCTGCCATAAATTGTGCAGCCTCCCCAGCCACGTGGAATGGTGAGTCCGTTAAACCTCATTTTCTTTATATATAAATTACCCAGTCTCAGGTATGTCTTTATCAGCGGTGTGAAAATGGACTAATACACCCCTTTAACTGTATAGCTCTGGTGTTCTTTGATGAGATAGAAACTGTAAATCTCTTTAAGTCAAATCTTCATTTGAACTAGTTGTTATATATTATTGATTCTCTCGATTATTTAGTTAAATAAAACTCTTGACATGTTAAATATATCTTGGCAGTTGTGATTTTATCCTCTTCTAAAATGTATCCTGTTACAGTCCCACTAACGTGGCCCCCATTGAACCTCACATGTCATTTGAAGTCACTTTCCTGACACAGTAGGGATGATAATTTTTGCCAGGGATCTGTAGTTTTGGGGATGCTGCATGATTGTGGAAGTTTTGTAGTACTCAGCTCTAGATGGTGCCATTCACATAGAGTATGGTCAAAACTTTGTGGATAGTAAATATGCCACAACTAGTAAACTGTACTACTGTAGCTCAAAAGCAGCCATACACAATATCTTAATGAATAGAATTGGCTGTGTTCCTAACATATTTTTAAAAATTTTTTATCTGGCTTTGATTTATAATTTTAAAAATAATTTCAAGTTTTATTTTAGATTCAGAAGGTACATGTACAGGTTTGTTACATGGCTATATTGCATGATGCTTAAGTTTGGGGTATGATTGGTTCTGTCACCCAGGTAGTGAGCATGATATGAAATGGTTAGTTTTTCAAACCTTGGCCCCTTCCTCCCACCTCTATTAGTTTCCAGTGTTTATTGTTGCCATTGTTATGTCCATGAATACCCAGTGTTTAGCTCCCACTTATAAATGTGAACATGTAGTATTTGGTTTTCTGTTTCCGCATTAATTTTCTTAGGATAATGGCCCCCTGCTACATCAATGTTGCTGCAAAGAACACATTTTCATTCCTTTATATGGCTGCGTAGTATTCCGTGTTGATTCCATGTCTTTACTAATGTAAGTAGGGCTGAAGTAAACATATGAGTGCCCATGTCTTTTTGGTAGAACAATTTATTTTCGTTTGGATATATACTCAGTAATGGGATTGTTGGGTCAAATGGTACTTTTGTTTTAGGTTCTTTGAGAAATCTCTAAAGTACTCTAACAGTGGCTGAACTAATTTATATTCCCACCAACAATATATAGGTGTTTCCTATTCTCTACAACCTTGCCAGCATCTGTTGTTTTTTGACCTTTTAATCATAACCATTCTGACCACTGTGAGAGGCTATCTCATTGTGGTTTTGATTTGCATGTCTCTTGATGTTTAGCTATGTTGATCTTTTTTTCATATGTTTGTTGGCTGCTTATATGTCTTCCTTTGAGAAATGTCTTTGTGCATGTATTTTGCCCACTTTTTAACATGGTTATTTGCTTTTTTTTTCTTGTAGAATTGTTTAAGTTCCATATAGATTCTGGATATTGACCTTCATTAGATACAGAGCTTGCAAATATCTTCTCCCATTCTCTGGCCTGTTTGTTTACTATGTTGATTGTTTCTTTTGCTGTGCAGAAGCTCTTTAGTTTAATTACTTGCCACTTGTCAATTTTTATTTTTGTAGAGATTGCTTTTGAGGACTTAGTCATACATTTCTTCTCAAGGCTTATGTCTAGAATAGTGTTTCCTAGGTTTTCTCCTAGTATTATGATAGGCTGATGGTCCAGTTTTATTTGTCTGCATATGGCTAGCCAGCTATCCCAGCACAATATAATGAATGGGGAATCCTTCCTCATTGCTTATCTTTGTCAACTTTTTGAAAGATCACATGGCTGTGGGTCTGTTGCTTTATTCCTTTTATTATGTTCCATTAGTCTATGTGTCTCTTTTTGTACCAGTCCTATGCTACTTTGGCTACTGTAGGCTCATGATATAGTTTGAAGTTGGATAATGTGATGCTTCTGACTTTGTTCTTTTTGCTTGGGATTGCTCTGATTATTCAAACTCTTTTTCATTTCCATATGAATTTTTGAATAGTTTTTTCTAATTCTGTAAAAAATTAAATTGGTCATTTGATAGTAATAGCATTGAATCTGCAGATTGCTTTGGGCAGTATGGCCATTTTAATGATATTGATTCTTCTCATCCATAATCATGGAATGTTTTTCCCTTTGTTTGTGTCATCTATAATTTCTTCTAGCAGTGCTTTGTGGTTCTCCTTGTAGAAACCTTTCACCTCCTTGGTTAGATTTATTCCTTGTTAGTATGCGTGTGGTGGCCATTGTTAATGCGATTGCATTCTTGATTTGGCTCTTAGCTGGCATGCTTGTATACAGAAATGCTGCTGATTGTTGTACATAGATTTTGTGTCCTGAAATTTCACCAAAGTTATTTATCAGTTCCAGGAACCTTTTAGCAGAGTTGTTAGGGTTTTCTAGGTATAGGTTCATGTCATCAGTAAAGAGAGATAGTTTGACTTCTTCTTTTCCTATTTGATGCCTTTTACTTCTTCCTCTTGCCTGACTGCTCTGGCTAGGACTTTTAGTATTATGTTGAATAGGAGTGGTGAGAGTGGCATCCGTGTCATGTTTCAGTTCTCAAGGCAGCTGCTTCCAGTTTTTGCCCATTTAGGGTGATGTTGGCTGTGGGTTTGTCAAAGATGACTCTTACTGTTTTGAGGTATGTTCCTTTGATCCCTAATTTGTTGAGGGCTTTTATTATGAAAGAATATTGGATTTTATCAAAACCATTTTCTGCATCTTTTGAGATGATCATATGGGTTTCATTTTTAAATCTGTTTATGTTGTGAACCACATTTATTGATTTACATATGTTGAATCAACTTTGTATCCCAGGAATGAAGCTTACTTGATTGTGGTAAGTTAGCTTTTTGATGTGCTGCTGGATTCAGTTTGCTAGTGTTCTGTTGAGGATTTTCATGTCCATGTTCATCAGGGATATCAGTGTGTATATGTGTGTGTGTGTGTGTGTGTGTGTGTGTGTATATATTGCTGTTGTGTCTGTCAGGTTTTGGTATCAGGGTGATGCTGGCCTCATAGGATCAGTTCGTGTATTAGTCCATTTTCATGCTGCTGATAAAGACATACCTGAGACTGGGCAATTTACAAAAGAAAGAGGTTTAATTGGACTTACAGTTTCACATGGCTGGGGAGGCTTCACAATCACGGCAGAAGGCAAGGAGAAGCAAGTCACATCTAGTGGATGGCAGCAGGCAATAAAAAAGAGATTGTGCAGAGAAACTCCCATTTTTTAAAGCCATCAGATCTCATGAGACCCATTCACTATCATGAGAACAGAACGGGAAAGACCTGCCCCCATGACTCAGTCATCTCCCACCAGATACCTCCCACAACACGTGGAATTGTGGGAGCTACAAGATGAGATTTGGGTGCGGATGCAGAGCCAAATCATATCACTCCACTCCGGCCCCTCCCAAATCTCGTATCTTTACATTTCAAAATGAGTCATGGCTTCCCAACAGTCCGCCAAAGTCTCAACTCATTTCAGCATCAACTAAAAAATCCATGGTCCAATGTCTTATCTGAGACTGCCCATCCCTACTGCCCATGAGCCTGTAAAATCAAAAGCAAGTTAGTTATGTCCTAAATACAATGGGGGTATAGGCATTGGGTAAGTATAGCCATTCCAAATGGGAGAGATTGGCTGAAACAAAAGGGCTACAGGCCACATTCAAGTCCGAAATCCCGCAGGGCCGTCCAGTCTTACAGCTCCAAAAATAATCTCTTTTGACTCCATGTCTCACATCCAGGACATGCTGATGCAAGAGGTGGGTTCCCATGGTCTTGGGCCGCTCCACCCCTGTGGCTCTACAGGGTATAGGTTCCCTCCTGGCTGCCTTTATGGGCTGACATTGAGTGTGTGCAGCTTTTCCAGGTGTACACTGCAAGCTGTCAGTGGACCTACCCATTCTGGGGTCTGGAGCACAGTGACCATATTCTCACAGCTCCACTAGGTGGCACCCCAGTAGGGATTCTGTGTGGGGGCTCCTACCCTACATTCCCCTTCTGCACCACCCTAGCAGAGGTTTTCCTTGGGGGCCCCTCCCCTGTGGCAGACTTTTGCCTGGGCATCCAAGTGTCTTCATACATCTTCTGAAATATAGGTGGAGGTTTCCAAACCCCAATTCTTGACTTCTGTGCACTTGTGGATTCAACATCACGTGAAAGCTGCCAAGGCTGGAGGCCTTGCACCCTCTGAAGCCACAGCCGGAGCTCTATGCTGACCTCTTTCAGCCATGGTTGGAGGAGCTGGGATGAGAGGCACCAAGTCCGTAGGCTGTACACAGCACAGGGACCCTGGGCCCAGCCCATGAAACCACTTTTTTTTCTCCTAGGCCTCCAGGTCTGTGATGAGAGAGGCTGCTGTGAAGACTTCTGACATGTTCTGGAGACATTTTCCCCATTGTGTTGGTGATTAACATTTGGTTCCTTGTTATTTATGCAAATTTTTGCAGCTGGCTTGAATTTCTCCTCAGAAAATGGGATTTTCTTTTCCATCACATTGTCAGGCTGCAAATTTTCCAAACTTTTCTGCTTTGCTTTCCTTATAAAACTGAATGCAATTAACAGCACCCAAGTCACCTCTTTAATACTTTGTTACTTGGAAACTGAATGCCTTTAACACCACCCAAGTTACCTCTTGAATGCTTTGCTGCCAGATAACCTAAATCATCTCTCTCAAGTTCAAAGTTTCACAAATCTCTAGGGAAGGGACAAAATGCCACCTGTCTCTTTGCTAAAACATAACAAGAGCCACCTTTGCTCCAGTTCCCAACAAGTTTCTCATCTACATTTGAGACCACTTCAGCCTGGACCTTATTGTTCTTATCACTATCAGGCTTTTGGTTAAAGCCATTCAACAAGTTTCTAGGAAGTTCCAAACTTTCCCACATTTTTCTGTCTTCTTCTGAGCCCTCCAAACTGTTCCAAACTTTGCCTGTTACCCAGTTCCAAAGTCGCTGCCACATTTTTGGGTATCTTTTCAGCAATGCCCCACTCTACTGGTACCAATTTACTGTATTAGTCTGTTTTCATGCTGCTGATAAAGACATACTCAAGACAGGGCAATTTACAGAAGAAAGAGGCTTATTGAATTTATAGTTCCATGTGGCTGGGGAATCCTCACAATCATAGCGGAAGGTTAAAGATATGTCTCACACACCAACAGACAAGAGAAGAACTTGCGCAGACAAACTCCCATTGTTTAAAAAACCATCAGATCACGTGAGACCCATTCACTATCATGAGAACAGCATGGGAAAGGCCCACCCCCATTATCCAATCATCTCCTACTGGGTACCTCCCACAACATGCGGGAGTTATGGGAGCTATAAGATGAGATTTGGGAGGGGGCACAGAGCCAAACCGTATCAGTTAGGTAGGAGTCTCTCCTCCTCACTTTTTTGAAATAGTTTCAGTAGAATTAGTACCAGTTCTTCCTTGTATAACTGGTAGAATTTGACTGTGAATCCATCTAGTCCAGAAGTTTTTTTTTTGGTTTTTAGGTTTTTTATTACTGAGTAAATTCTGTGCATGATATTGGTCTGTTCAGGGTTTCGATTTCTTCCTGATTCATTCTTGGAAAGTTGTGTGTTTCCAGGAATTTACTCATTTCCTCTAGTTTTTTTAGTTTGTATGCATAAAGGTGTTTATAATAGTCTCTGAGGATCTTTTGTATTGTTATGGGATCAGTAGTAATGTTACCTTTGTCATTTCTGATTGTGCTTATCTGAATCACCTCTCTTTTTGTCCTTATTAATCTAGCTAGCAGTCTATAGATCTTGTTCATCATTTTAAAGAGCCAACATTTGGTTTTGTTGAGCTAAAATGCATGGATACTTCGTTCTCAATTTTGCTCAGTTCTGCTCTAATTTTAGTTATCTTTTTTCTGCTAGCTTTAGGGTTAGTTTGTTTTAGATTTTCTAATTTTTCTAGGTGTTTTTGTTATAACATTAATTTGAGAGGTTCCTAACTTTAGTACTATCAACTTTCCTCGTAACACTGCTTTTGCCGTGTCCCAGAGATTTTGGTATGTTGTGTCTCTGTCTTCATTTATTTGAAAGAACTTTTAACATTTCTGCCTTGATTTTGTTGTTTACCCAAACATGTTCTTTCAGGAGCAAGTTGTTTATTTTCCATGTATTTGTGTGGTTTGGAAATATTTTCTTGGTACTGATTTCTATTTTTATACCACTGTGGTTCAATAGTATGATTGGTATAATTTCAATTTTTTGAATTTATTGATACTTGCTTAATGGCAGAGCATGTGGTTGATCTTTCAGTATGTTCTGTGTGCAGATGAGAAGAATATATGTTCTGTGGTTGGTGGATGAAGTAGTCTGTAGATATCTATTAGGTTAAATTGGTCACATGTCAAATTTAGTCCAGAATTTCTTTGTTTTCTGCCTTTATGATCTGTCTAATGCTGTCACTTGGGTATTGAAATCCTCCTGTATTATTGTTTCATCATCTATGGCTTTTTGTATGTCTAGAAGTACTTGTTTTATGAATCTAGGTGCTCCAATGTTGGGTGCACATATAATTAGAATACTTAAGTCTTCTTGTTGGATTGAATCCTTTGTCATTATATACTACCCTTTTTTATCCATTTTTTTTTTCCTGTTTTTGGCCTAAAGGCTGTTTTATCTGATACAAGAATAGTGACCCATGCTCTTTTTCATTTTCTATTTGCATGATAAATCTTTCTCCGATATTTTACTTTGAGCCTTTGAGTGTCATTACTTGTGAGATGGGTCTCTTGAAGGTACTACACAGTTGGGTCTTGCTTCTTTATGCAACTTACTACTCTATGCCATTTAAGTGGGGGGATTTAGATCCTTGACATTGAAAGCTAATATCTATATCTGAGGTTTTCATCCTATCATGAAATTGTAGGCTGGTTTCTTTGTAGCTTCTACTGTGTGGTTGCTACTGTGTTGTTGCTGCTGCGTGGTTGCCTTATAGGACCTGTGGGCTGTGTGCTTAAGTGTGTTTTTGTGTAGCAGGTATTTTTCTTTTGTTTCCATGTTTAGAACTCCCTTTTAAGGATCTCTTGTAAGGCTGGTCTAGTGCTAGCAAATTCCTTTAACTTGCCTGTCTGAAAAATATTTGATTTCTCCTTCACTTATGAAGCTTAGTTAACCGGGATATAAAATCCTTGATGGGAATTTCTTTTCTTTAATGATACTGAAAATAGGTCCTCAATCTCTCTTGGCTAGCAAGGCTTCTACTGAAAGGCCTGTGTTAGCCTGATGAGTTTCCCTTTGTACATGATCTGATCTTTTTCTCTAGCTGATGTTAATATTTTTTTCTTTAGCATTGACCTTGGAAAGTCTGGTAACCATATGCCTTGATGATATTTGTATTATATAGTATCTCCTACATGTTCTCTGGATTTCTTGTGTCTGTGTCTACCTCTCTAGCAAGATAAGGAAAATTTATTTGAATTACTCCCTTAAATATGTTTTCCTGGTTGTTTACATTTTATCTTTCCCTCTCAGGAATGCCAATAACTTGTAGTTTTGGTGGTTTTACATAATTCCATATTTCTTGAAAACCTTGTTCATTTTTTAAATTATTATTTTTTTTTGTCTGACGTGGTTAGCTTAAAGACTAGTCTTCATGCTCTGAAATTCTGTTTTCCACTTAGTCCAGTCTATTGATAAAACTTCTAATTGTATTTTGAAATTGTTCTAGTGAGTGTTTCAATTTTGGAAGCTCTGGTTGATTTCCTTTAAAGATGTTTATCTTTTACTTCATTTCCTGGATTGCTTTAGAAGTTTCTTTGTATTGATTTCCAACCTTGTCTTGGATCTTGTTAAGCTTCATTGCAATCCATGCTTTAAATTCTTTATCTGTCATTTCTGAATTTTCATTTTGGTTAGGAATCATTGTTGGAGAGCTAGTTAGATCCTTTGGTGGTGTCACTACCTTAAGATTTTTCATGGTGCCAGAATTTTTATGCTGGTTCTTATTATTTGAAGATGCTGGAATTTCTAATTTTTGTAATTTTTTTGTGGGGGTGGAATTTTTTCTTTTTCTTTCCTTCCCTATAATATTATTATTGTTTTTTTTTTCATTTGCTTTTCCCTTTCTCCCCCTCTCTAGGGGATGTGACTGTAGAGAATATGCATAAGGTCTTTTGGCTTCATTTCTGTAGCCCTATGCACCTCTGTCAGCAGGTTTTATATTGGGCTGTTCAGTTCAACCTGTAAGTGGCACTTACGGATAAGACCCAGATGTGGCCAGTGCAACTGGGTGTATACTTGATCCTTTTTTACTGGGAGGAACTCCCTGTTGCATCAGACAATGGGTTGATCTGTGGAATGCTCAGTGGTCTGAGTTCCCTGTTCAGCTCCAGGGGGTGGAGACGGGGGCAATATGAATTGGCAGGCACAAACACTAGTGCTGAGGGAGAATCCCATGGGTGACCACTAGGTTCCCAGAGGTGTGCCTAGGCATGGAACTGGGAAACCTCCTCCCTGGCCCCAAGTTCTCTCCATGGGGAGGAAAGTCAGCCTGAACTCCTAATGTGAGAGAGTGGAGCTCCAGATGCCTGGAGATTTGCCTGAGCATGGAGCAAAGAGGACCCCACTTCACCACAGTCTTTGTATAGGAAGGACTGGCTGGCTCAGGGCTGCGTATTCAGGTGATCAGGTGCTCCAAATGTCTGGTGATCTGCCTGGGTGTAGAGAGGAGAGAACCCACCCTACACCAGGATCTTTTGATTAGCCAGATGCTGTCACAGGGGCTGTTTGCCCATGCTCTCATCCCCAGGATTTTGGATGTCCTTCACAATTCTTGTGGATTCCAATTTTCCTACTTGAATTAAAACTCACAGAGATGATCTTTATGTACTATCTTGCTATTTACAAGTGTCTGAGGCATGCTAAAAGCCTCTCATCTGTCATCTTTGAAAAAATCTTTATTTACAAAACTTGGTGTCAACCTGCAGGCTGTAGTTTGTGAACTCCTGATATATGCTATAATGTCCTGGCAGTAATCCCCCTTGGAAACCTCTAAGAGAATGAGAAGGAAGATTTTTCTATTAGTATCCCTCTCTTCTCTGTTCACCTACTCTCCCTTCAAAAGGCACTTGACTTTTTTCTTACCATCCTCTAGCAAAATCTTCAGTAAGTCTAGTCTTTTGAAAAGGAGATACAGGAGGGAAGTTGTTATGAAATTTTGCTTTGGTCCTATAAATGTCTCTGAATAAAAGAACAAGAAGACTAATGACCTTGCTTGAAAATCCAAGGTAAAAAATATAATGAGATCAAAACATTAATTGATATTTCAGCAATCTGTCTTGTCATAGACATAAGATCCATTTTTTTCTATAATCATTTTTTATTGATTTTCTAACTTTTGTGAAACACTTCATAGTTTTCTAAAGTGCTTTTCAACATGTTCACAAAGATAGAAAGCAAAGCAGGAAGAACTAAGTGATGTTTTGATCAATGTTTAACAATTGGCTAACAATTTAGGCTAGGTTTAGAAGGACTGCATAGTTCCCCCTGGTATTTTTGGAATGCCTGCCTGCCCTGGAGGAAATCTGCCACCATCTATGAAATCTTACTACCTTGAATCCACCGTTCTGAAGAGGACACATGTAGGTTCTCTAATATGGTAGAGCTACTATGTTAGATTGTTCTTGAATTGCTGGAAAGGAATATCCCATTGGCTCATGGTTCTGCAGGCTAACAAGCATGGCACTGGCATCTACTTCAGAGGCCTCCTCCATCAGGAGGCCTCAGGAAGATTCCAATTATGGTGAAGCTAAGGGGAGCAGGCATATCACATAGTGAGAGTGGGAGCAAGAGAGGAGTCTAGGAGGTGCCACACACTTTTAAACCACCAGAGATCATGATAATTCGCTCACTGTCATGAGAATGGCACCAAGCCATTCATGAGGGATCTGTCCCTATGACCCAAACACTTCCAATCAGACCCCACTTCCAACATTGGGAATTACATTTCAACATGAGATCGGGAGGGTACAAACATCCAAATTATATCATTCTGCCCCTGACCCTTCAAATACCATGCCCTTCTCATATTGCAAAATACAATCATTTCCTGAAAATGGGCTTTTCTTTTCTACCATATGGCTAGGCTGCAAATTTTGCACATGTTTCCACTGTTTTCCTTTTAACATAAGTTCTAACTTTAAGTCATTTCTTCACTCCCACATCAAAGTGTAGGTTGTTAGAAACAGGTCATACCTTAAACATTTGTTGCTTAGAAATTTATTCCATCATATATACTAAATCATCACTCTTAAGTTCAAGCTTTCATGGATCCCTAGGACATGAACATAACGCAGTCAAGTTTTTTTCCTAAGGCAAAACAAGGATAACTTTTACTCCAGTTCCCAATAAGCTCCTAATTTCCTTCTGAGACCTCATCCATCTGGCCTTCGTTGTCCATATCACTATCAGCATCTTGATCACAACCATTTAACCAGTCTCTAAAATAAGTTCTAAACATTTCCTCATCTTCCTGTCTTCTTCTGAGCCCTGTAAGCTCTGCCTGTTACCCAGTTCCAAAGCTGCTTTCACAATTTTAGGTATCCTTATAGAAAGACCTCACTCCTTGGTATCAATTTTCTGTATTAGACCCTTATTGCATTGCTATAAAGGAATACCTACAGCTGGGTAAATAAAAGAGGTTCAATTGGCTCATAGTTCTTCAGACCATACAAGCATGGTGCTAGCATCTGCTTCTTGTGAGGGTCTCAGGAATCTTCCAATTATGGCAGAAGGAAAAGGGGGAGCAGGTGTGTCACACGGCAAGAGCAGGAGCAAGAAAGAGAGGAGGAAGATGCCACACACATTTAAACAACCAGATCTCTCATGAATGCACTCACTATCACCAGGACAGCACCAAGCCATGAGGGAGTTGCCTCCCACTAGGCCCCACCTCCAACATGGAGGATTATACTTTAACATGAGTTTTGGAAGTGATAAACATCCAAACTATATCAGCCATCACCAGCTGTCAGCTAATGTGAGTGAGCTGTCTTGGATGTCAAGGTTAATTAATCCTTCAGATAACTGAGGTATGAGCTGATGTTTGATTGCAAATATATCAGAGGCCCTAAGGGAAAACTACCCAGTTGAACCAATTGTAATTCCTAACCCACATAATTATAAGAAAAATAAAATGGTGGTTGTTTTACATTACTCATTTTTGAGTAGTCTGTCATATGCCAATATGAACTATAAGAGAAATAATCTTTGAAGAGTCATTTTGCACAGAAAGTGAAGAGCAGAGAAGAATCAAAAAAATCCTAGGGATTGAATATTTTTTAAAAAAATTTTTTGTCATCCTAGTGAACAGGAAAATGAATTGAAGATGTAAGATGAAGGGGAGAAGTTAATACAGATAGCTTTGAGTATATTATATTTGGGATGTGCCAAAAGTAGTGCATATGTCCACAAAGCAAATTGCACAAGAATATTCACAGAACTTTAATGAGGTTATTCCCAAACTAGAAACATGTTACATATAACATCTATTTTTGTAGGTCAAATAAATATATATAATATAAATATTATATGTAACACATTTCTTTTGTTGAACAAGTAATACACTCACATGAACAAAATTCAAATAGCTTAAAATGGTACATGATGACAGAAATAAGCTGTCCTTCCATTTTGGACCCTTTGTATTCTTTGCCAGACCAACCACTGTAAAGAGTTTCTTGCGGATCTTTCCAAAAACATTGTATGCTTATGTAAGCTTATGTAGTTGTATGAGACATATATATACATCTCTAATTTTTATCAAAATATGTTTATTGTTTTGGTGTACCTGAGAAACAGTTCCATTTAGAATTGCTTTGGTGTCTTCATGATGTCACAGCTTTTTAATGTATAAATATGCCAATACATTGTAATGTGTGTGTGTATATTTGCCTGTATATTATATTTAACGTATTTCTTATGAGTGAGCATTTAGGTTGCTTTTAATTAAAAAATTAAAATGGCTATTAGCATGTGTATTTATACACATATATACATATGTGTATATATACTAGTGTGTGTATATGAGAGTTTATAACATAACTTTCTGAAAATGGAAGAGCTAGCTCAAAGGGAATATGAGTTTTACATTTTAAAAGATAATGCCAAATTGCTCCCTAAGGAGATTTTATCAGCTTCACATCAACTATCTAGTTTCTCACATCTTTACCAATGGATGTTATCACTGAATAATTTTTTTTGCCATTCTAATAATATAATTTCTTCAATTTTTATTTCCTTAATCATCAGTTAGGTTTAGCACTTTTAATGTGTTTTTGGCCAGTTATATTTCCTTTTCCGTGATTTCACCAATTTTCCTGTTTTTAAAGATTTCTACTGTCCTTTGTATATTAGGGGCCATTGATTGTAATGAATTCAGTTGTTAAATATGCATACTTATCAGGAGAGGAGAATGGATCAATGGAAGGTACATTTTTGAAGTCTCGCCAGAAGAGGACAAGAGAATGAAGCAGCGTGACTACATAGTCAGGGCTCTCTTCCCAATAATTCTGAAGGTATTAGGGTTTCTGTTTAACCAGTTTTCTAGCTCTGAAATGAGCCTAAGTTGAAATATAATTATGATAAAAATATTCTGTCACATGAATAATAATTAAGTGGTATACATTTCATTTAATGAACAATGGAAAAATGTTGCAAGGAATTCTTAGATTTACAACAAAGCATGAGCCCTTGCTCCTAAAGTAGTGAGTTAGCTTGGCTCTGGGGCAGAAGACTCATCTCAGTTTCAGGTATTCACTTCCGTCACTCCATTTCTTAAATAGATTAGCAGAGATGGAATGTTAAAAAATTTAAGCACATTTTGGAGTTTAAAAATCAAATGGTGTATTTGTTTCTATGACAGCCTTTGCGCCATCAGGTGAGAACTATTCTTTCCCAGGTTGAGATCGGGCTTGTTGAGTGCCCCAGAGACTGGAGATTTAATGTTCTCTTACCAGTGGTGTTAAAAGTGGGATTTAGTGTTCTATGCTCAAATAAGGACAAAGAGCTGAGAAGCTGAGCTACCAGTAACCCTTACAGAAGTCAGGAAGTATGCGTGTGCCGCCCAAGGAACACAGTGAGGTTATGAATTGAATTCTCCTCTCGTCACAAGTGGCTAGTGCCCAGCCGACCATGCAGTCCAGCAAAGAAACATTTTTTCCTCTCTGTACTTGAGTGATTGCAGCTGCCACTGTCATTTTTCACTGACCTCCAGGTGACTAAGTTTTCTACAAAGCTTCTATGCTGTACCAAGCATGACAAAAGACCCCAGCTTATGCTTTCGGAGCCTCCAGGTGCTGCCTCCTGTCTCCTTATTTATAGGCTTAGCAGAAATTATAATTTAGACACCACTAGCTAGATGAGTTCAGGGTTGAAATGTCAGCCAGTAACTGAATCACTGGCCATTGAGTGCCAGATGTTTATAATCGACTGTCCCGTGGAGGCTTTGTCCTTGACAGAGATCTGGTATTTTAAAAGATATGAGATATGTCTACAGATAAAATCTTCTAGAGATATTCATGTTGCTATCTGTTTTTATCCAAATGCTGAGGAAGTAGAAGTGCTCTAATTAGAAAAATGTGCTGTATATCTAAAAATATAATAATAGCAAATAGATTAAGGTGATGGATCAGAGATATCTCTAAGGCAGGAAGGGGTGAGTGGTACAATGAGAAGAGTTATCAATGCTATGAATCGTGTATAGGGTATCTGCTGACCCGGAAGGAAACACTTGAGATTTTTGCTGCATTTCTATAAGTTAGAGTTGGCATGATGCATATGGTAACATCTCTAGGAATAGATTCAGGTTATGTATCTTTAATAGGAAAGTCACAAAACTGATGCAGTCTCCTCATATGCCCTATTGGGTGGCAGTTTCATTTTTTTGCATTGTTAATTATGTTTACTTTGATCCTTTGATTGAAGTGGTGTCTGCCATGCTTCTTCACTTTAGCATTACATCCTTTTCCTTTGTACTTAAAAAGTATTTTGAGGGAAGATACTTTTAAAATCCAAATAAATATCTCTTTCTTCATCACATTCAATTTAGTCATTCATTTATTTCTTTTTTTAAAAAATTTATTTATTATTATTATACTTTAAGTTGTAGGGTACATGTGCATAACGTGCAGGTTTGTTACATATGTATACTTGTGCCATGTTGGTATGCTGCACCCATCAACTCGTCATTTACATCAGGTATAACTCCCAGTGCAATCCCTCCCCCTCCTCCCTCCCCATGATAGGCCCCGGTGTGTGATGTTCCCCTTCCTGAGTCCAAGTGATCTCATTGTTCAGTTCCCACCTATGAGTGAGAACATGCGGTGTTTGGTTTTCTGTTCTTGTGATAGTTTGCTAAGAATGATGGATTCCAGCTGCATCCATGTCCCTACAAAGGACACGAACTCATCCTTTTTTATGGCTGCATAGTATTCCATGGTGTATATGTGCCACATTTTCTTAATCCAATCTGTCACTGATGGACATTTGGGTTGATTCCAAGTCTTTGCTATTGTGAATAGTGCTGCAATAAACATACGTGTGCATGTGTCTTTATAGCAGCATAATTTATAATCCTTTGGGTATATACCCAGTAATGGGATGGCTGGGTCATATGGTACATCTAGTTCTAGATCCTTGAGGAATCGCCATACTGTTTTCCATAATGGTTGAACTAGTTTACAATCCCACCAACAGTGTAAAAGCGTTCCTATTTCTCCACATCCTCTCCAGCACCTGTTGTTTCCTGACTTTTTAATGATTGCCATTCTAACTGGTGTGAGATGGTATCTCATTGTGGTTTTGATTTGCATTTCTCTGATGGCCAGTGATGATGAGCATTTTTTCATGTGTCTGTTGGCTGTATCAATGTCTTCTTTTGAGAAATGTCTGTTCATATCCTTTGCCCACTTTTTGATGGGGTTGTTTGTTTTTTTCTTGTAAATTTGTTTGAGTTCTTTGTAGGTTCTGGATATTAGAAATAGGAACGCTTTTACACTGTTGGTGGGATTGTAAACTAGTTCAACCATTATGGAAAACAGTATGGCGATTCCTCAAGGATCTAGAACTAGATGTATTTCTTATTTAGGTTCCCTGTTTAATTTAATGGGTAATAACCTGTTACTATCCTTATACATTTTGATACTCAGATTCTCTCAGAGTTGGCCAGCAGGAGTCCCTTAGAGTTGGCTTCTTTGTCGTTTTTGACACTGTCCATTATTTTTTGAGTAATTCTTGAGTTTCTATCACAACAAGATATTCTAGGTTCATTTTGTGTTTTCCTCAACCTTGAAACCAGCCATTTTCCTAAGAATTCCTGGTTCCTTTACATGAGAATTATATTTAAACACTGAAGTTTGGGTACTAGGTGTGCTCATTGATTTGGGGTGTTGCTGTTTGCAGGTCTTTTCAGTGGTCACATATAAATATAGTTACTTCTCTATATTTTTAAAATAAAATTTATTGAAGTATAATTTATATACCATAAGATTCACCCATTTTAGGTATACAGTTAACTCAGTTTTGATAAACGAAAACAAGCTTGCAATTACCTCCCAAATCAAGATAGAGTACATTTCCATCACCCCAGAAAGCTCATGTTCCTTTCTAGTCATTCCTTCCAACCTGACCTCAGGCAGATACTGATCTGATTTCTATCACATGAGTTGGTTTAATGAGTTCTAAAGTTTTATAATAACAGAATCATATGGTATATACTCTTGTATCTGGCCTTCTTGGCTCAGCATAATGTCACTGAGATTTATTCATGTTATTGCACTAATCAGTAGATAATTCCTTCTTATAGCTGAATCATATTTAATTGTATGAATAAACTATGTGTGTTTATGTCGTTTTCTGTTGACAAAGTTTTGGGTTGTGTCAAGATTTTGCTATCTTAAGTGAAGTGGCCATTAATACATATATACAAGTGTTTTTGTGGGCCTGTGTTTTCATTTCTCTTGGCTAAATACCGAAAAGTGGAAGTACTGGTCGTATGAGATGTTAACTTCATGAGAAAGTACCATACTCTTCTCCCAAATGGCATTATCAGTTTATTCATCTACCAGCAATGTATGAATTTCAGTTTCTTCACACTCAGTGAGACTTGGTAATATCAGTCTTTGTTTGGTTTTGAGATGAAGTCTTGTTCTGTCACCCAGGCTGGAATGCAATGGCACGATCTTGGCTCACTGCAACCTCTGCTTCCTGGGTTCAAGCAATTCTGCTGTTTCAGCCTCCCGAGTAGCTGGGATTACAGGGGTGAACCATCATGCCCGGCTAATTTTTTTTGTTTTTTTTGTAGAGACGGAGTTTCATCATGTTGGCCAGGGTGGTCTCAAACTCCTGACCTCAAGTGATCCACCTGCCTCGGCCTCCCAAAATGCTGGGATTACAGGCATAAACCACTGCACCCAGCCAGTAATATCAGTCTTTTAAATTTTAACTATTTGAATGGGTATGTAGTGGTGTCTTGCTATAGTTTTAATTTTCATTGTGTTGATAACTAGTGATGTGGGTAATTTTTTATGTGTTTATCATTAATACATCTTCTTTGTTGTGTTCAAACATTTTGGACATGTTAGTGAAGCTGTTTGCTTTTCCTTATTGAATTATAAGGGTGCTTTTATGTTCTGGCTGCAAGTCCTTTGTCAGACATATGTATTAAGAATATTTTCTCCCAATCTCAAGTGTCTCATCTTTCAATTTTCTCAATACAGTCTTTCAAAAAACAAAAATATAAAAATTTCTCAGAATTGAGCTAATCATTGCTTTCTTATAAACACCACTTATAAAAGTGGTGCTTTTTGTGTCTGAGTAAGAATTTTTGCCTAACTGAAAGTCACAGTGACTTTTTCTATATGTTTTTCTAGACATTTTATAGTTTTAGCTTTTGGGTACTTATTTATAATATTTCGAGGGTTTACTTTTGTGCTGTCAAAGAAGAAATTAGATTGTATCAAGCATTTGAACTTTTATGAAAGCTCTAATAAATATGTGGTATCAAGGAATATATTCTTCTATGTAAACCAAGGGAAAGTAACTTTGGAATTAAGCCAAGATTGGGTTTCCTTAGTCTTTTGGGTGAAAATATTTTGAGAAAATGCATGTAGGAATCACATTCTTGAGTGTTCCAAATTTAGTTTTATTGTAAAAAAGTCAAATAAGTAAAAATGTACTTATCATGAAATCAGACTGATTATATATTTTTAATTGCCATTTTATAATTTTACAGTCTAAAAAGAGAATGTTAACTGCACTGGCCCATCCTTCACATAAAGTCCTGGGGAATGATTTTTTTTCACTATTTCTTTTTCTATTTTTTGTGGAGGCAAAACTGTTTTATCTCTTTCCTTCTGTTTGCCATTTTAATGATGAATATTAGCCAGATTGTCTTTCCCACTGTATTAGTCTGTTCTCTCATTGCTATAAAGAAATGCCTGATGTGGGGTAATTATACAGAAAGAGGTTTAATCGAATCATGGTTCCATAGGCTGTACAGGAAGCAAGGTACTGCATCTGCTTGGCTTCTGGGGAGGCCTCAGAAAACTTACAGTCATGGCAGAAGGTGAAGGGAGAGCAGACACATCATATGGTGAAAGCAGGAGCAAGAAAGCAAGCAGGGGAGGTGCTACCCACTTGTCAACGACCAGATTTTGGGAGAACTCACTCACTATTGTGAGGACAGCACCAGTAGATGGTGTTAAACCCTTCAGGAGAAACGGCCCCCATGGTCCAGTCACCTCCCACCGGGCCCCACCTCCAACACTGGGGATTACAATTCCACATGAGATTTGGGCTGGGACACATATTTAAACTATATCACCGCCACATGAATGTTCTTGTCAAGACTATTTCTGTATATATTAAACCAGAGTTTCTCAACCTCGGCGCTTTGGCATTTTGGGCTGAATAATTATATTGGTTTGCTAGGGCTGCCATTACCAAATATCACAGACTGGGTGGCTTAAACGACAGGAATAGATTTTCTAAGAGTTCTAGAGGTTTAAAGGTGTCCGCAGGTTTGGTTTCTTCTGAGGCCTCTCTTCTTGGTTTGCAGGTAGTCACCTTCTCATTGTGTCCTCACATGTCTTTCCTCTATGCAAGCACATTTCTGGTGTCTCTGTGTGCAAATTTCCTCTTCTTATAAGGACATCAATGGGATTGGATTAGGACCCTCTCTCCCAAATGACCTCATTTTAACTTAACCATTTTCCAAAGGCTCTATTTCCAAATACAGTCACATTCTGAGGTGCTAAAGTTTTGGCTTCAACACATGAATTTTGAGGGGATGCAATTCAGCCTATAACAATAATTCTTTGTTGCAGGGGCTGTCCTGTGCACCGCAAGATGTTCAGCAGCATCCCTCACCTTCACCCACTGGATACCATTAGCAACCCCCAGTTGCAGCAAACAAAAATATCTCTAGACACTGTCAAATGTCCCTGAGATCACAGTACTGGCAAAATCACCCTTGGTTGAGAACTACTGTCTTAGAAAAACTTAAAGATATTTTGCAGTTTGTTTATTTTCTGTCCCACAGGTTTCACCATGATGATATACAATCACCCAATGGTTGAGATAAATTTTGAACCCAGGATATTATTTGAGCCTGAATCTAAAAAGCATACTCTCTTTACTAAGCACATTGTTGACAACCTAAACATTCAGTGATCAAAAAAGTCTACATGAATTTGGGAACACAAATTACTGGAAGCTTATAAAATGCCAAGTAAAATGTTTTATTAATATATCTATTTACCCATCTATCATCTTCAGTTCTAATCCAACGACACAGGACTTTATTCTCGTTTTCTTTCCACATTTGTCCTTCCCTTTTTTGACAGTGAGAAACCTGGCTCCCTCTTCAAAGTGTGTGTGTGTGTGTGTGTGTGTGTGTGTGTGTGAAATCTCCTAGGTGTGCAATCTCTCATTGGCACTGTCACCAATGATGCCCCAACCCAGATGTGCCTGACTTCCTCACCCTTGTGCTGGGCTCACCTATATGCTGGGCTCTGATATCCCCTGTTCTGCATAGACACCCTTCTCTCTCTGCCCAAGCTTTACACCCCATGCTGAGGGACCCCAGCCTGGAAACGCTCCTCATGCTGTTTGATGATAACCTGAGCTAGTCTGTCTTCCAGCCAAGATGACCTTCTCACCTTGCTTGGGCTCTGACACGTCGTTCTGGGTCAATCCCCACATGGACACCCTTGTCACTTCTCTCAAGCTCTGATATTCTGCACAAATAGCCCCTTTAATCCCAACTTGGAACCTGAGACCCTAGGTCAGCCTGGCTCCCTGCAGCTACACAGATGCTCTTTTGATCCTGCTTGGGATCTCATAGCTCCTAATGGGTTGACACCCTGCATGGATGCCCTTTTTGCACACTCAGGTCCACTTTGCTCCCCACTCTCTGGCATGGACACCTACCTTGCTCAGTTCAGCAAATACCCTTGAACTCCTTATTTTCAGAAAGGGTAAGGAAGATGATAGAGGAAAAAAAGATTTTTGAAGAGACTTCAAATGGAATAAAGAGGGCTTGATCAGGAGAGGCTTTGTTCAAATCAAGGTTTATTATCTTTCTCCCCAAACTAACCCTTTCTTCTTTTTCTATCTGTGGTAGCATTCTCCTAATCTTAAACTCTGGTGAAAACAGAAAATTATTGTCAGTGAACATCTACTAAATTCTGGTTAGAAAATAATTTTTGTGAAAACTTTTCCAAGCCATGGGAGTTTCTTCCTTATCCGAAGTACCTTGAAATCATTTTCTTTGGAGTTGTAAACACTTGGGATCATATAATGTAAAAGAAACACTTCTTAAGAAAATGTCATAAGAATGCCAACTTCTCCTGTGTCTTTGGCCCCTGGGGTGGGAAGGCAACCTTTCTTGTTGAACAGGGATTATATCCTGGCATCACAAATCTGTTTAAACCTTGGAAATCAAACGTATTGATTCCTCTTCCAAAAACTGTCATTAATTCATTGTTTCATTACACAGGTCCTGGACTTTGGTTTCTCTTATGGTAAAGTGAGAACAGTGTCTCCCATTAGCCAAAATAAGCAGAGGTCAGTGAAATAAAAATGTAACACCAAGACATGCTGCACTTCTCAGGTGAAAACTTTTATGTAAGTACCAAGCATTGATTTATTTCTAAAATACCATTATCTTTATTAGAAACATTCCAGAGGGCAAAATACTTTCGTTGTTTTGGAAATTAAACAAAAGTACAAGCAAATATTGGCTTAAAATGTAACTAACTGGACCATTTTAAAAATAATAATTCATATCACTGACATCCAAAATAAAATAATCATGTAAAATGAATTTTTTGGTTGTCTGTGATGGGAAAGTACAGAGTCTGGCTTTTTGGTCATGGAGTTTAATAAAGTTAATAGAAATTTGTGGATGTTTGGAGAAGGACAGATTGGCCAAATTACCCCTGGAATATTTTTACTTTGTGTTTTATCCCATCTATTTTATTCTCTCTTTCATAAAAGAAAATATCAGAGCTTTTAAACTTTGAGTTTACAACCCTTGGATTTTATTATAAACGATCAGTTCTGCTCTTAACAAGCCACTTGGTCCAATTCCCTCTATATTTTATTGACTAAATGACTTTGGCTGAATTATATTCAGATAAAGTTATCAATTGTTATAGTTGGCCTGAAAGGCCAAATGATCAAATAGAAAGCATAAGGTGTCCCAAGCATTGGGTTCATACACAAGGTCTGTGGAATTTTAGTTATTTTCTTCGTTAGGCCTCAATTTCACTTGTCAAAGGATAAATATGTTGAAATTTATTCATCTCAGATTGCATTGTGTGACACTAAATAAATGCGAAAACAAGTTTTGAAATTCTAGAATGCTATGTGGTGGAAGACACTAATCTTTACATTCAATTTGATATCTGTATATATTTATATTCTAACATAATCTCCATCTGTTAAGTGAATTTATCTTTACTCCAACATTGATTCTACTTTCCAACTACTTTTCTCTATGCAGGGGAACCACTATTCCTCTAATCACATAGGCTGGAGATTTTATAGAACCATTCTAATTTTCTGTTCATTTTTTTCTGACTTCTCCAGTTTTTTTATCAAGCCTCATTATTTCTTCCTCCATGTTACAGCTCAGCTTTACTGTTTCACTCAATCGTCATTGCTATCAATCTATGTTGAACTTGTCTTCTTTAGTAATAAGTCAGGAGACAGTGTGGCAGGAAGCATGTTCAGCATTATTCCCACTTGGGAGTCTTACCTTACAGAAAAGCACTTAACCACAAAAGAGCCTTTGGCCACATTTTAGCTAATACTCCTCAGCAGAAAGCAGAATATGGCTTTTATGCCTCATATGCCAAATTCTGTTTTGGTAGAGGTACTTCGGAGGCACCTAAACTTGAACAAAAAGAGAGCATGATATCAAGAGGATAGAGGCTACAGACTGTATACAGAAGAAATACAGGAAAGGAATTGGTAAATATAGTTGGGGGAAAGGTTCTCCAAAGAACTGAGATTGTCCTGCTCATGAACAGAGCATAAGGTTAGAATGAGTGATATTTGGAAATCTGGTGTAGGAAACAGTCAGCACTTAGGAAATTGGTTATCAGAAAGCAGAGTCTCAGCCTGTGGGTGGGAATGTAGATCTTTGGAGAGACTATTAAGAGCCAGTACTGTCTCCAGACAAAGGCAAGGAACTGAGTCTACAGGAGTTTATAAGGTATTCAGAACCAGTAATTAGAAGTGGGAATCTAGTAGTTGAGCCAAATAAGAAGTCAAGTTATCAAAACTGAGGAAAATAAGTAAGTGTCTTGAATGCAAAGTGAATGATGTTGACCTCTACAAATTTGGGTCAAAGCTTATTAAATCCTTTTAACCTGAAGTCAGATTTGTCCTAGGAATTGAGACGTTGCTGAAGCTAATTCAGCTATGGAGAAAGGAGTCCTCAAGAGGCTTGGAATGAGGCAAAGTTGGCTGACAGTTGCATTGTCAGGAAAAGAAAACTGGCTTTAAAATCAAGATACATGGATCCTAGGCCATTCTGTTACTACCTTGTGACTATGAGCAAGTTATTGACATTTTTTAGAATTAGTTTTGTCATCTATGAAGTGGTGATAATATTGTCTGTGTAATAAGAATATTGTAAGGTTTAAATAAAATGATACATAGTTTTGGGGACTACAATGGGCAATATATTCATTGATATTATCACTGATTTAAAAAAATGACACTTCTATTACTTTCGTGAGTAAAGCAAAGAGATTTACAAAACTTTAAAAATTATATGCAAGCCTGGCTGGAGTACAGTGGCGTGATCCTGGCTCACTGCAACCTCAGCCTCCCAGGTTCAAGTGATTCTCTTGCCTCAGCCTCCCAAGCAGCTGGGGTTACAGGCATGTGCCACCATGCCCAACTAATTTTGTATTTTTAGTAGAGATGGGGTTTCAACATGTTCACCAGGCCAGTCTCGAACTCCTGACCTCAGGTGATCCGCTCGCCTCAGCCTCCCAAAGTGCTGGGATTATGGGCATGAACCACCATATCTGGCCAGGAGTCACATCCTTAAACAATATTAGTGTTGTTAATTGTTTTTGGAGCAAATGTGAACAAACTATCTTTTGGTTCATCAAATATTTCTTGAGTATCTATTATATGCCAGGCACTGCTCTAAGTGTTGACCATGGAGCTTACATTCTGGTTGGGAGAGATAGGCTCCAATGAACATAATGTAATACATTAAAATGAGTTAACTATTATGAAAGAAAATAAAACAAGAGAAGTAGAGGGTTGCAATTTTATTTCATCAAATTGTCTATCTGTATTCATTTGGATCTCACTGAGTTTTCTTAAGATTATTATTTTGAACTACTTTTCTGGCATTTTGTATGTCTCTTTATCATTGGGGACTGTTACTGGAGAATTACTGTGTTCTTTTGGAGGCATCATGTTTCCTGGCTTTTTCATGTTTATGTGTTTCTAGTTTGATTTCAATGCATCTGGTGAAATAGTCACCTCTTCCAATTTTATGGAGTAGGTTTTGTAGAGAAACACTTATTCATATGGATGGGACTCGGTGGTGTCAGTTAAATGGGGTGCATTGCCTCTGGTTCTAGGTAGATGCAATAGTATAGTCTATATATCAGTTTTTTAGCTATAATTCACACTAATGATACACGGGAGTTTCTCAGTGGCCTGGGCTGCAAGGGCTTGTGGCAGCAGGCATGTGGCTCTGCTGCTGATGGACTCACCAGGTTTCTCAGGACAG
Organism: Papio anubis; assembly: GCF_008728515.1. Classification (NCBI taxonomy): domain Eukaryota; kingdom Metazoa; phylum Chordata; class Mammalia; order Primates; family Cercopithecidae; genus Papio; species Papio anubis. The sequence continues at coordinate 18,945,257 of NC_044977.1, forward strand.
GTGCACATGGTGGGTCAGCTGACTTGGGGTCTGGATCTCTGGGGTTGGGGTCCTGGGGTTATTACTCTGGCCAGGAGCGTGGATGCACAGTTGCTCAGCTGGCCTGGAAGCATTTCCATTGGGAGTGGCCTGTGAGGTTGTTTCTCAGCCTTGCGACGGGGTGCAGGGCTGCAGATTGCAATTTTAAGTGCAGTAGTTAGGGTAGGCTTCATTGTGGAAGTGAGTGAGTAAGCTGTGTGAATTCTTGAGGGAAGAGTGATTCAGGCAGAGGGAATAGCCAATGCAAAGGCCTTTAGAGCAGTGTATTAGTCAGAGTTCTCTAGAGGGACAGAACTAATAGGATAGGTGTATATATGAAGGGGAGCTTATAAAGGAGTATTGACACATGATCACAAAGTGAAGTCCCACAATGCGCCATCTGCAAGCTGAGGAGCAAGGAAGCCAGCCTGAGTCCGAAAACCTCAAAAGTAGGGAGGCTGATAGTGCAGCCTTCAGTCTGCAGCCAAAGGCCTGAGAGCCCCTAGCACTGGTATAGGGTCCAAGAGTTCAAAAGCTGAAGAACTTGGAGTCCGATGTCCGAGGGCAGGAAGCATCCAGCATGGGACAAAGATGGAGACAAGAAGACTCAGCAAGTCTGCTCTTTCCACCCTTTTCTGCCTGCTTTATTCTAGCTGTGCTGGCAGCCGATTAGATGGTGCCCAGCTGGACTGAGGGTGAGTCTGCCTCTCCCAGTTCACTGACTCAAATGTTAATCTCCTTTGGCAACACCCTCACAGACACACCCAGGATCAATACTTTGCATCCTTCAATCCAATCAAGTTGACACTCAATATTAACCATCACAAGTGGGTATAAGAAAACTACAGTCTGTGGGCTGTATCTGGCCTATCAACTGTTTTTGTCAGGAAAGTTTTTTTTTGTTTTTTGTTTTATTATTATACTTTAAGTTCCAGGGTACATGTGCATAATGTGCAGGTTTGTTACATATGTATACTTGTGCCATGTTGGTGTGCTGCACCCATCAACTCGTCAGCACCCATCAACTCATCATTTACATCAGGTATAACTCCCAATGCAATCCCTCCCCTCTCCCCCCTCCCCGTGATAGGCCCTGGTGTGTGATATTTCCCTTCCCGAGTCCAAGTGATCTCATTGTTCAGCTCCCACCTATGAGTGAGAACATGCGGAGTTTGGTTTTCTGTTCTTGTGATAGTTTGCTGAGAATGATGGTTTCCAGCTGCATCCATGTCCCTACAAAGGACACAAACTCATCCTTTTTTTATGGCTGCATAGTATTCCATGGTGTATATGTGCCACATTTTCTTAATCCAATCTGTCACTGATGGACATTTGGGTTGATTCCAAGTCTTTGCTATTGTGAAAAGTGCCACAATGAACATACGTGTGCATGTGTCTTTATAGTAGCATGATTTATAATCCTTTGGGTATATACCCAGTAATGGGATGGCTGGGTCATATGGTACTTCTAGTTCTAGATCCTTGAGGAATCGCCATACTGTTTTCCATAATGGTTGAACTAGTTTACAATCTCACCAACAGTGTAAAAGTGTTCCTATTTCTCTACATCCTCTCCAGCACCTGTTGTTTCCTGACTTTTTAATGATTGCCATTGTAACTGGTGTGAGATGGTGTCTCATTGTGGTTTTGATTTTCATTTCTCTGATGGCCAGTGATGACAAGCATTTTTTCATGTGTCTGTTGGCTGTATGCATGTCTTCATTTGAGAAATGTCTGTTCATATCCTTTGCCCACTTTTTGATGGGGTTGTTTGTTTTTTTCTTGTAAATTTGTTTGAGTTCTTTGTAGGTTCTGGATATTAGCCCTTTGTCAGATGAGTAGATTGCAAAAATTTTCTCCCATTCTGTAAGTTGCCTGTTCATTCTGATGGTAGTTTCTTTTGCTGTGCAGAAGCTCTTTAGTTTAATTAGATCCCATTTGTCAATTTTGGCTTTTGTTGCCATTGCTTTTGGTGTTTCAGACATGAAGTCCTTGCCCATGCCTATGTCCTGAAAGGTATTACCTAGGTTTTCTTCTAGGGTTTTTACGGTATTAGGTCTAACATTTAAGTCTCTAATCCATCTTGAATTAATTTTCGTATAAGGAGTAAGGAAAGGATCCAGTTTCAGCTTTCTACTTATGGCTAGCCAATTTTCCCAGTACCATTTATTAAATAGGGAATCCTTTCCCCATTTCTTGTTTTTCTCAGGTTTGTCAAAGATCAGATGCTGTAGATGTGTGGTATTATTTCTGAGGACTCTGTTCTGTTCCATTGGTCTATATCTCTGTTTTGGTACCAGTACCATGCTGTTTTGGTTACTGTAGCCTTGTAGTATAGTTTGAAGTCAGGTAGCGTGATGCCTCTAGCTTTGTTCTTTTGACTTAGGATTGTCTTGGCAATGCGGGGTCTTTTTTGGTTCCATATGAACTTTAAAGCAGTTTTTTCCAATTCTGTGAAGAAACTCATTGGTAGCTTGATGGGGATGGCATTGAATCTATAAATTACCTTGGGCAGCGTGGCCATTTTCACGACATTGATTCTTCCTATCCATGAGCATGGTATGTTCTTCCATTTGTTTGTGTCCTCTTTTATTTCACTGAGCAGTGGTTTGTAGTTCTCCTTGAAGCTATGCACATTTGTTTCCCTTTGCATATGGTTTCTTTTGTGCTAAATCAGCAGAGTTGAATATTTGCAGTGGAAACTCATATCCACCATAGCCAAGATGTGGAAACAACCTAAGTGTCTGTCAAGGATCAATGGATAAAAACAATTGTGGTGTATATATAAAATGGAATATTATTCAACCTTAAAAAAAGTGAAATCCTGCCACCTGTGACTGCATGGATGAAACCTGGAGGACATTATGCTAAGTGAAATAAGACAGGAACAGAAACACAAATACTACATGATTTTACTTACATGTAGAATCTAAAAAAAAATCAAATTCTTAGAAGCAGAGAGTAGATGGTAGTTACCAGGGGCAGGAATGGGGTGGGGTTGTGTGTTGTTGGGGAGGTGGGGAAATGGGAAGATACTGCTTAAAAGGTACAATATTTCAGTTACGTAGGATGAATAAATTCTAGAGATCCAATGTACAATGTTGGGACTATGGTTGATAATACTGTACTGTACACTTGAAATTTACTGAGAGAGTAGATCTTCAGTGTTCTCACTACAAACGCAAAAAGGTAAATATGTGGAGATGGATATGTTAATTAGCTTGACAGTATTAATTAGTTCACCAAGTATATGTATATCAGAACACCATGTTGTACACCTTAAATATATACAATTTTTATTAAGTAAAATAAAGATGCTTAACTTTCCAAAAGAAAAGGATAAAAGGGAAAGGAGAAAGAAGCTTATGGCCTTCAAGGCCCGAACTATTTACTATCTGAAAAACATTACAAAAATATTTGCCAGCTGCTGCTCTAGAGGCCAGTGCTGGAGTGGAATGAACAAATAAAAAATTCCTGCTTTTACTATTTTGAGGGGAAATAACTTTTTTAAAAAAATTATTTATTAATTGGTTCTTCTTATGATGAAAGCTTTTCAGCTTATTCAGACTATATCTTGGAAAGCACATTATTAGTAGATTTATTCTTTAAACAGACAAAATAAGACATTAAACTGTTTTTAATCATCTATGTTTTCTAATAGTGACAAATTATGCTTTTATTTTTTTTATGTTTTGGTTATTAAAAAAAGTTTTTTGCATTCAAAGAACATTAAAAAACAAACGGTGAACAGAGTGTGATACCAGACTATGTCCAACAGGTGGCTGTATTTCTCAAAGTTTCAAATCCAGCTCAATTGCCCGTTGCATGCAAATTTCCATCTCAGTTTTCAGCTACCACACACTAGTTCTGTGATTCCAGGATAATTAATTCTATAACCGAGGATTAAACAGTGAGACTGGAAAGTGATAAGTAATCACATAACCAGAGATTATTTTATTGACTTTATTCAGTACTTCTATTGCTCATCCAACAGATTCAAAATCAATATTTGACCATGTCTTCAGTCTGGTTAGGCCCTCTGTGGTGTCCTTCCAAATTAAATAGGAAGTATACAGAAGAGATGAGAATTTGTAGTTAAAGATATTGAGTAGAGTCCTGTATGTGCCATGTGGTAGCTGAGTGAATTAGGAAGTTATTTGGCCTCTTGCTGATTTAATCAGTGAAAAGAACTGAAAAATAATTTCTACTATATCACAAGAGGTTTTCTATAGGATTTTGGGAAAACTCCTTGTATCAACATGTTTTGGACTAAATATTATTATTACTATTCATTATCCTTTCTTTCTCTCTCAAATGCTTTTCATATTCTATTCTACCAGAAATATCAATGGATAGATCTCATCTTATTAACTTTGAATGATCTCTAGATGATTGTATTGGCTTAATTGTTTAAAAGATTTTGAAGGCATTCTTATTTCCTGAGCCCTGGCATCTGGACATCTGAAGCCATATCATACCAAATTATTTTCCACTTATTTTCTCCTGAATATTTCTGTACTTATGTTTGTCTCCTACAACATTATTGGCCAACAAGGAATCAGATTTTACTTAAAATTACTATTTACAATGTTTTTATTCAGGTTAGTGTGTCCTTCTCAGATATTCTCTTTTTAATCCTCATAAAATTATGCTATCCTTAGTCCATTATTTTAATATCGTAAGTTAATGTGCAGAAGATTGAATTCAGCAATTTATATGCTATATATAAGACACTGTGTTAAGTTTTAGTATATACAATTCTAACCTCAGGAAGATTACAACCAAATGTGAAATATAATGAGAAGAGACAAGCCTCTAAGCTACAAGTCAGAATAATCTATGTTTTTCTACTCACTTTGTTACCAGATAATCTACCTCTCACATCACTCTCTCTCGCAGAAAAATTAAAGAGCAGTTAGTGTACTCAAAAAATGTTGGCAGGCTCTCTATCTACCTCAGATACATACCTGTGCTTCTGGATTTGCCATATCAAGTTATTTTGTTTGACCTGGTCTTTACATGACCCTATATCATCAGGATAACAACAGTTGTTTAAGGTATCTGTGTGGCTATGTGATAATCCTCGTTCTGTTTTGCCTCCTTTTGTTTTGTTTTATTTGTAATTGATAAATAATCATATATATTAGTGGGGTACAATGTGATATTTGGATATATGTGTACATTGTGGAATGACTGTATTAAGCTAATTCACATATCCATTTTTTTGTACTGAGAACACTTAAAAACTATTTTTTAAAAGTCATTTTGAAATACACAATACATTATTATTAACTGTGGTCATCATGCTGTGCAATAGGTCCTAAAAGTTATTTCTCATAACTACAATTTTGTGCCCTTTGACTAACACTTAATCATTCCCCTCCCCTTCCATCACCCCATATCTAGCCTTTGATACCCACCATTTTACTCTCTAGTTTTATAAATTTGGTCTCTCTAGATTCCACATATAAATTAGACCATGTGTATTTGTCTTTCTGTATCAAGCTTATTTCACATAGCATAATGTCCTCTAGGTTCATCCATGTTGTAGCAAATGACAGGATTTCCTCCTTTTTTAAGGCTGAATGGCATATCATTGTGTATGTATACCATATTTTCTTTACACATTCATCAGTTGATGGACACTTAAACTGATTGCTTGCTTTGGCTATTATGAATAATACTGCAGTAAACTTGTGAGTGCAAATATCACTTCAACATACTGATTTCAATTCATTGGAATATGTACCCAGAAATGGGATTGCTGGATAATATGGCAGTTCTATTTTTAGTTTGTTGAGGAGTCGTTATGTTGTTTTTCATAATGGCTGTACTAATTTAAAATCCCACCAGCAGTGCGCCAGAGTTCCTTTTTCTTCCTTGTCTTTTTGATAATGGCCATTTTAACAGGTGTAAGATCTGACAAACCTAATTCTAAATGCCCTTCTACATCTAGGAAAGCATGTATGGGAGATAGTAATAATGTCTTATAAGTCAGTAAAATGCTTTATAATTTAGCCAGCTAAGCTCATATTTTGGTATCATAGAGAGGACATGAGAAGCAGAGCAGGGCAATGTTGGTAAGAAAAAGATTTGCCCTCTATTTGATCCTTTCTTATAAAACACCATCTGTTGCCTAGCATTAGATTGTTGCTACTCAACACATCATTAGCGCCTTTCCTATAATTGTATGAAGTAATCTATCTTCGTTTGAAATGATAAGTTTTCTGTACCCTATTGGAATCACAGCAAAGACGCAGTTTTTATTAATACATCTTTCAAAGCACTGGAAATAACAAATTAAAATTGTCATATGATGCGGGAAGTGCCAGTCCCAAAGTGGTGGTGTAGAAATAAGCGGGCTCCATTTTCCCCCAGAGAAAACAAAAAACAAATATGCAGCACAGATATTATCACCAGCAATAGACCAGAACTCAAATATGAGGATAAGACAGTTCCCATGGCCACAGATCAGTAAAAAAAACTCTGAGCAGGTGGTAAGAGAACTGAACTTCCAAATCTGCAATGCCCCTGTTCCCCAATCTGTCCAGCACCAAGTGTATGGAAAATTACCCCCCAACTTATGGTTTCTATACTGGAAAAAGTGAGATCGAGGTGAGCAATTAGCTTCCCCGCCATTTGGGATTCCATGTGGGAGACCTGTCCCTGGCTCAAATCATGGGAAGCATCAGGAGTGCCGGAAGCGAAAAATGTCTCTAAGGAGAGCCAAAGACAAAGAGGGGAGGTGGGACTACCATTGCCAGCCCTGGAAATTTTGATTTGTAACTCAGCCAAAAAAGGTGCCAAATCAGACTGGCTGTTTAGCAGAACTGTCCTATAGGAGCCTTGTTCCATGGGTCCCCTGAACATGAACTCCTAGCCACCTTCCCTTGAATTAGGGAGGTCCCAAAGGCAATACAGGGAAATCCCCTTTGGGACCTCTCTAATTCAAGACAGGTGGCACTCAGTTTCCTAGAACCAAGGCAAACCTGGGCTTAGGGTGTCATCTCATACCAAAAAGGAAGGAGTGACCTAGTGGACATATTTTAAAAACCCAAATAAGCCACACAGAGAATATTGGAATAAATAACTAATCTTTCAATGCAAAGACACAAATGCACACCCACAAGAAACAACAGCAAACAAGGAACCCTGATCTTCCCAAATGAACAAAGCAAAGAATCAGTGACTAACCCTAACAAAATGGTGATATGTTAACTTTCTAAGAATTCAAAATAGGAGTGTTAAGGAAACTAAGTGATCACCAAAATAACAGAAAAACAATTCAGAAATTTATTAGAGAAATTTAACAGAGATTGAAATAATACAACAAAATCAAACAGAAGTCTTAGAACTGAGAAATACATTTGCTGAACTGAAAAATTCACTAGACTCTCAAGAGTAAAATGGCTCAGAGGAAAGAATCAATGACCTTGAAAATAAGCTATTAGAAAATACATAGTCATAGGAGAAAGATAGAAAAAAAGGAAAAGGAATGCAGATCACTTGCACAATATAAAAATTATCTAAAAAGACAAACATTAAGAATTACTGGTGTTCAAGAGGGAGTTGAGACAGAGCAAAGTGTAGAAAGCTTACTCAAAAAAAGGAGAAAAAATATTGGCAACACTGAGCATGAGATAATTCAGGTATAGGAAGGTCAGAGAATATCAAACATATCTGATCAAATAAAACCACCCAAAGGCATATAATAGATTCTCAAAGGTCAAGAATAAAGAGAGTATCCTAAAAGCAGCAAGATAAAAAGAAGAAAATAACATATAAAGGAGCTTCAATTAATCTGGCAACAGACTTCTTAACAGAAACCATGTAAGCCAGAAGAAAATGGTCTGACATTTTCAAAGTGCTGAAAGAAAATAACCGTCATCCAATAATACTGAATCCAGCAAAGCTATTCTATAAACATGGAGTACTTTATTTCTCAGAGAAACAACAACTGAGAGAATTCACCACCACCAGACCTGTCTTACAACAAGCACTGCAATATAATAATAGTAGGGGACTTTAACACCTCACTCTCAGTAATTGACAGTTATGTGTAACGAATACAACAAATTTCAGGTCTTTCATCTAAAAGAAAAAAAAGTGTGCATAGAGAAAACATTTAAAGGTATAAAAGTTACTGGTAAAATTAAGTACACAGAAAAACCCAGAATACCTTAATACTGTAATTGTGGTTTGCAATCTATTCATAACATTAGAATAAAACCCAAATGAAAAATTTATCAAAAACAGCAATATTTACAACAACCTGCTAAGAGATAGGAAATATAAAAATATGTAAATGGGGGTAACTAAAAGTCAAAACATAGGATGATAAAATTTATGTGTAGAGGTTAAAGATTTTTTTTCTTGGTTTGTTTGTCCCTGCTTTTTTCTGTGTGATCAAAGATAAGTTATCATCTCTTTAAAATAATGTGTTATATCTACATTTTTTTACCTCATGGTAATCACAATGAGAAAACCTATAATAGATTCACTGAAAATAAGAAGCAATAAATTAAAACGTACTGTCAGAGAAAATAACCACAACAAATGACAGCAAGAAATAAAGGAAGAGGGAACTTACAAGACAACCAGAAAACAAGAAACAAAATGGCAGTAGTTAGTCCTTACTTGCCAATAATAACAGTGGAGGTAAATTGACTCAATTCTTCAATTAAAAGGCAAACATTGGCTGAATGAATAAAGAAACAACACCCAACTATATGCTACAAGAGACCCACTCTACCTACAAAAAAAAAAAATAGACTGAAAGTGATGGTATGCAACTGGAAATAAAAAAAAAGAGCATGAGTAGCTGTACTTATATTAAATAAAACTGTCTACAAATTAAAGATTGTAAAAACTAAAGAAGGTCACTATGAATACTATGCAGCCATAAAAAAGGATGAGTTCATGTCCTTTGTAGGGACATGGATGCAGCTGGAAACCATCATTCTCAGCAAACTACCGCAAGAACAGAAAACCAAATACTGCATGTTCTCACTCATAGGTGGGGATTGAGCAATGAGATCACTTGGACACAGGAAGGGTAACTTCACACACTGGGGCCTATTGTGGGGTGGGGGGTGGGGAGGGATAGCATTAGGAGATATACCTAATGTAAATGACGAGTTGATGGGTGCAGCACACCAACATGGCACATGTATACATGTGTAACAAATCTGCACGTTGTACAAATGTACCCTAGAACTTAAAGTATAATAGAAAAAAGAAAGTCACTATACAGTGATAAAAAGGTCAAATCAACAAGACAATATAGCATTTTTATGTATGAATGACCTCAACACTGGAGCTCCCAAGCTTATAAGGCAAACATTAGTAGATTTAAAGGGAGAGATAGACTGTAGTACAGTAATAGTAGGGGACTTTAGCACGCAGCTCTCAGTAACAGGTCATCCATAAACAAAATCAATGAAGAAACAATACAGTTAAATTACACAATAGACCAAATGGGCCTAACTGACACATAGAGAACATTTCACCTAACTATTGCAGAATACACATTTTATTCATCAACATATGGAACATTCTCCAGGGTAGACAATATCTTAGGCAACAAAATAAGTCTCAACAAATTCAAAAAAGAAGAAGTCATATTATCTTTTCTGACTACAATGGGATAAAACTAGAAATCAATAAGAAGAGGAAACTTGAAAAATTCACAAGCACATATAAATTAAACCATATACTCCTGAATGACCCAATGTGTCAGTGAATAAATTAAGAAGGCAATTTGAAAAACTTCTTTAAGTAATTAAAAAAGGAAATTTAACATAAAAAAAATCCATTCAATACAGTAAAGAGGAGCATTAAGAGGAAATTATTTAGCAATAAATGCCTATATCAAAAAAGTAGAAAGACTTCAAATAACCTTATGGTGTACCTCAAATAATTAGAAAATAAAAAAAGTCGAACCCCAAATTGGTAGATGAAAAGAAATAATAAAGAACAGAGCAGAAAGAAATGAAGTCAAGACAAAAAAGTACAGAAGATCAATGAAATGAAAAGTTGGGTTTTGGAAAAGATAGCTAAAATCAACAAACCTTTAGCCAGACTAACAAATAAAAGAGAGAACACTCAAATAAGTAAAACCATATCCAAAAAAGAGACATGAAAATTGAGACTACAGAAATATAGAGAATTATGAGATACTATTATGTATAATTATATACTAACAAATAAAAAAATCCAGAAGAAATGGATAAAATTTCTGAACACACAATTTACCAAAGTTGAATGATATAGAAACAGAAAACCTGAACAAACTAATAGTGCATAATGAGATCAAAGCCGTAATAAAAAGTCTCCCTTCAAAGAAAAGCCCAGAACCTGATTGTTTCACTGCTGAATTCTACCAAACATTTAAGGAAGAACTAATACCAATTTTCTTCAAACTCTTCAAAAAAATTGAAGAGCAGGGAATACTTTCAAGCTCGTCCTATGATGCCAGCATTACCCTGATACCCAAACCAGACAAATACGACAAAGAAATGAAAACTACAGGCCAACATCCCCCATGAACATAGATGCAAGAATTCCCAACAAAATTCTAGAAAACTGAATTTAAGAACACATTTAGAAGATCACTTATCATAATTAAGTGGGATTGATTCCAGGGATACAAGCACGGTTCAATATATACACATCAAAAAACATTATACATCTCATTAACAGGACGAAGAACAAAATCTATAATTTTTTCAATAGATGGTGAAAAAGGATTTGATAAAATTCAACATCCCTCTATGATAAAAACTCTTATCAGGGCTAGGTTCGGTGGCTCACGCCTGTAATCCCAGCACATTGGGAGGCCAAAGCAGGTGGATCACTTGAGGTCAAGAGTTTGAGACTAGCCTGGCCAACATTGTGAAACCCTTCTCTACTAAAAATGCAAAAATTTGCTGGGTATGGTGGTGGGCACCTGTAATCCTAGCTACTTGGGAGTCTGAGGCAGGAGAATAGCTTGAATCAAGGGAGTGGAAGTTGCAGTGAGCTGAGATCACGCCACTGCACTCCAACCTGTGTGGCAGAATGAGACTCTATCTCAAAAAACAAACAAGCAAGCAAGCAAACAAACAAGCAAACATAAAAAACCTCTTATCAAACTGGGTATAGAAGAAACATACCTCAAATTAATAAAGGCCATATATGAAAAACCAATAGCCATAATCATATTGAATGAGGAAAAATGGAAAGTCTTTCCTCTAAGATCTAGAGCAAGACAAAGATGCTCACTTTTACCACTTTTATTAAAATAATACTGGAAGTCCTGGCCAGAGCAATTAGGCCAGAGAAAGACATAAAGAACATTGAAACTGGAAAAGAAGAAGTCTCATTTGCAGAAAACATGATCTTATAATTAGAAAAACCCAAAGACCATTAAAAAACTTAGAACTGATAAAAAATTCAGTAAAATTACAGGATACAAAAATCAACATACAAAAAGCAGTGGCATTTATATATTCCAATAATGAACAATCTGAAAAAGAAATCAAGAAAGCAATCCCACATACAATAGTTACAAAGAATATAAAACACCCAGGAATCAGTTTAGCCAAAGAAGTGAAAGTCTATCAAGGAAACTGTGAAATATGAATAAAAAAATTGAACAGGACAAAAAAGTAATAGAAATATATCCTATACTCATGAATTGGAAGAATTGATTTTGTTAAGGTGAAAATTCTACCTAAAGCTATTTACAGATTCAATGTAATCCCTATCAAAATACCAATATTCTTCACATAAATAGAAAAAAAAAAAATCCTAAAATGTATGTGGAATCAGAGACAACCCCAAATACACAAATGAATCCTGAGCAAAAAGAACAAAGCTTAAGGCATCACACTATCTGACTTCCAAATGTACTACAAAGATACAGTAACCAAATCAGCATGGTACTGGCATAAAAACAGATGTAAAGACAAACGGAACAAAATATAGAACCCAGAGGTAAATCTACACATTTGCAAACAACTCATCTTTGACAAAGGCACTAAGACCATATAATGAGAAACAGACACCCTCCTAATTAATAGTGTTGGAAAATGGAATAACCATATGCAGAAGAATGAAACTGGACTCCTACCTCTCACCATATAAAAAATCAAATCAAGATGGATTAAAGATTTAAGTAGAAGACCTGGAACTATAAAACTACTAGAAAAAAAAAAATTAGGGAAATGCTCCAGGACATTGATTTGGGCAAAACAAATGTTTTTAACTTCAAATTTTATTTTAGATACAGGGTACATGTGCAGATTTGTTGCATGGGAATATTATTTGATGGTGGGGTTTGAAGTACAGATTCTGTCACCCTGGTAGTGAACATAGTACCTAATTGGTAGTTTGGTTTTTTTTTAACCCACCCCCTTTCTCTAGGGCAAAGTTGTTTTGTATAAGATCCCAAAAGCACAGGCAACTCAAACAAAAGTATACAAGTGAGATCACATGAAGCTAAAAAGCTTTTGCCAAAAGGCCTGAATAGACATTTCTTAAAAGAAGACATACAGATGCCAAACAGGTGTATGAAAAGGTGCTCGACGTCATTGATCACCAGAGAAAGGCAAATCAAAATTACAACGTGATAAAATCTCACCCCAATTAAAATGGCTTATATCCAAAAGACAGGTAATAACACATGTTGATGATGATGTGGAGAAAAGGGAAGTATCACACACTGTTTTTGAGAATGTAAACTAGTACAACCATTACGGAGAACAGCTTGGAGTTTACTCCAGAAACTAAAAATTGAGCTAGCATATGATCCAGGAATCCTACTCCTACCTATATACACAAATTAACAGAGTAAAAATAGAGAAAATCCAAATAAACACAATCAGAAATGACAAAGTGGACATTGCCACTGACCCCACAGAAATACAAAAAACCCTCAAAGACTGCCATGAACACCTCTAAGTACACAAACTAGAAAACATAGAAGAAGCGGATAAATTTCTGGAAATATAAAACCTCCCAAGATTGAACCAGGAAGAAACTGAATACCTGAACAGATCAATAACCCGTTCTGAAATTGAATTAGTAATAAAAAGCCTATCAACTAGAAAAACCCTGGACCAGATGGATTCACAACTGAATTCTACCAGATGTATTATGTAAAGATGACCTGGTACCATTCCTACTGAAACTGTTCTAAAGACTTGAGAAGAAGGGACTCCTACCTAAATCATTAAATGAGGCAGCATCACCCTGATACCCAAACCTGGCAGGGACACAACAACAACAGAAAACTTCAGGCCAGTATCCTTGATGAATATAGATGCAAAATTTCTCAACAAAATACTAGCAGACTGAATCCAGCAGCACATCAAAATCTACCATGATCAAGTAGGCTTTAATGCTGGTTGGTTTAACATACCCAAATCAACAAATATTACTCATCACATAAACAGAACTAAATAAAAACCAAATAACTATCTCAATAGATACAGAAAAGGCTGTTGGTAAAAATCCAACTTCGCTTCATGTTAAAAATCCTCAATAAACTAAGCATTGAAGGAATATACCTCAAAATAATAAGAGCCATCCATAACAAGCCCACAGCCAACATCATACTGAATGGGCAAAATCTGGAAGCATTCCCTTTGAGAACTGGAACAAGACAAGGATGCACTCTCTCACCACTCTTATTCAACAAAGTACTGCAAGTCTTAGCCAGAACGGTTGGGTAAGACAAAGAAAAAAATGGCACCCAAATAGGAAGAGAGGAAGTCAAGCTATCTCTGTTTGCAGGCAACATTATTCTACACCTAGAAAATCACATAGTTTCTGTCCAAAAGCTCCTAGATCTGCTAAACAACTTTAGCAAAGTTTCAAGATACAAAATCAATGTACAGGAATCAGTAACAACGCCAAGCCAAGAGTCAAATCAAGAACACAATTATATTCACAATAGCCACAAAAAGAATAAAATCCTTAGGAATTCAGCTAACCAGGGAGGTGAAAGATCTCTACAAAGAGCTTTACAAAACACTGCTCAACAAAATCAGAGATGACACAAATGGAAACATTCCATGCTCATGCATCGCTAGAATCAATATTGTTAAAATGGCCATACTGCCCATAGCAATTTACAGATTCAATGCTATTCCTATCAAACTACCAAGGACATTGTTCATAGAGTTAGGAAAAACTATTTTAAAATTTATATGGAACCAAGAAAGAGCCTAAATATCCAAGGCAATCTAAGCAAAAAGAACAAAGCTAAACATCTCACATTACCTGACTTTAAACTATACTAGAAGGCTACAGTAACCAAAACAGCATGGCACTGTTACAAAAAAAGACCAACTGAACAGAACTGAGAGTCCAGAAATAACGCTGCATACCTACAGCCATCTGATCTTCAACAAAGTTGACCAGAACAAGCAATGGTCTATTCAATAAATGGTGCTGGTATAACTGGTTAGCCACAAGTAGAAGATTGAAACTGGACCCTTTTCTTTCACCATATACAAAAATCAACTCAAGTTGGATTAAAGACTTAAATATAAAAGCTAAAACTATAAAAACTCTGGGAGATAACATAGGAAATGCCATTCTATACATAGGACTTGGCAAAGATTTCCTAACAAAGACCTCAAAAGCATTTGCAGCAAAAATAAAAATGGACAAATAGGACCTAATTAAATGAAGTAGCTGCACAAAAAAACTATCAATGGAGTAAACATACAACCTACAGAGTGGGAGAAAACATTTGCAGGTTATGTATCTGACGAAGGTCTGATATCCAGAATTTACAAGAACCTTACACACATTAAGAAGCAAAAAACAACCCCATTAAAAAATTTGGCAAAAGACAGGTACAGACACTTCTCAAAAGAAGGCATACACATGGTCAATATGCACATGAAAAACTGCTCAACATCATGAATCATTAGAGAATTGTAAATCAAAACCATAATGAGATACCATCTCATACCTGCCAGAATGGCTATAATTAAAACATCAAAAAATAATAAATGCTGGCAAGGCTGCTGAGAAAAAGGAATTTTTATACACTGCTGGTGGGAATGTAAATTAGTCTAGCCATTGTGAAAACAGTTTGGCTATTATTCAGATAACATAAGAAAGAATTGCCATTTCACCCAGCAATTTCAATATTGGTTATTTACCAAAAGGAATATAAATCATTCTATCATAAAGACACATGTATGCATATGTTAATTACAGCACTATTCACAATAGCAAAGACATGGAATTAACCTAAATGACCATGGTAAACTGGATAAAGGAAATGTGTTACATATATGCCATGGAATACTATGCAGCCATAAAACAGAATGAGATAATGTCCTTTGCACTAATAAGGATGGAGCTGGAAACCATTATGCTAAGTGGACTAATGCAGGAACAAAAAACCAAATACTGCATGTTCTTACTGCACTTGTAAGTGGGAGCTAAACATTGAGTACACATAGACACAAAGAAGGTTATAACAGACACCAGGAACTACTTTAGGGTGGAGTGTGGGAGGAGGGTAAGGATTGACAAACTACCTATGAGGTACTGTGTTTATTGCCTGGGTAACAAAATAATCTATACACCTAACTCCCATGGCATGCAATTTACCTATATGACAAACCTGTCATGTACCCCTAAATCAAAAACAAAAGTTAAAAAAAAAAAAAGCAAAAAGAGCATAATAGTAGCAACAATAGGCCCACTGTTAGCATAATATGTAAAAACAAATAACTAAAAGGGTATAATTAGATTGTTTGTAACACAAAGAAAGGATAAATGCTCGAGGTTATGGATTATTATGCATTGCTATTCCCATTGGTCACACCACATCTGATTCCCAGGGTCCCGAGAATCTGTTCACCTGACAGGTCCATAACTACCATAATGGTGTTTAAGAATGCCACCTGGAGGCTGAAGAATCAGCCTGCGAGTAACTGCCAATATGGGTGCCAGTGTGCACCATCCTGGGGCACAAAGATAGGTATGCTCAGCCCGCTGCTGCCACAATTGTGACCTGCAGACTGGCCAATCTAGCTTCCCAGTCCCAGAACAACTTCACTACAGCCTCTACTAATAGCTACATCTAACCCACTGAAGAAAACACAAATACCACTAAAGCTTTTTACAACCAATGAAATCATACAGAGACTATAGTACTGTATTCACCTAGAATTAAAGCAGAAATACCCTACCCAACTAACACCATAGATATGTCTTCAGATAAAGTGCTTCTCTACTAATTAAATTCAAAAATAAGAAGGAGCAACTGTTATACCAGATGCACAGATATCAATTTAAGGCCAAAGGAAACATGAAAAAGCAAGGAAATATGATGTTTCTAGAGGAATATATTACAGGCCAGAAGGTAATGCCGTGATGTAAGAAGTCTACATTCAACAAAATTATCCTCCATAAATGAAGAAGAAATAAAGTCATTCCCAGATAAACAAATGCTGAAGGAATTAGTTACCACTAGGCTAGCCATACAAAGAATGCTTAAGGAAGAGAGTCCTAAAACTGGAAGCCAAAGAATGACATTTATCATCATGAGAACACACAAAAATATAAAATTCACTGGTCATGCAATCATACAAAGGAGAAACTGAAAGGACTCAAATGGTCTTACTACAGAAACCCACCAAACCTAAATGGCAAAGTATAAGAGAAAAAGAAAGAAAAGAAATTATATAACCAGAGTACAATTAATATGACAGGAACAAAGCCTCACATGTCAATAATAACCTTGAAAATAAATGGATTAAATAATCCTCTTAAAATATATAGAATTACTGGAGTTTTAAAAATAATCCAATTACATGCTACTTAAGAGAAACACTCTTGAACAAAGCCTGCAAGAAGTATGGGATTATGTAAAAAGACGAAATCTACGTCTGATTGGGGTGCCTGAAAGTGAGAGGGAAAATGGAACCAAGTTGGAAAACACTCTTGGGGGATATCATCCGGGAGAACTTCCCCAACCCTATGAAGGTAGGGCAGGCCAACATTCAAATCCAGGAAATACAGAGAGCATACAAAGATACTCCTCGAGAAAGGCAACTCAAGACACATAATTACCAGATTCACAAAGAGAAGTTGAAATGAAGGAAAAAATCTTAAGGGCAGCCAGAGAAAGGTCAGGTTACCCACAAGGGAAGCCCATCAGACTGACAGCAGATCTCAGCAGAAACTCTCAAGCCAGAAGAGTAGGGGCCAATATTCAACATTCTTAAAGAAAAGAATTTTCAACCCAGAATCTCATATCAGCCAAACTAAGTTTCATAAGTGAAGGAGAAATAAAATCAGCACAGATAAGCAAATGCTTAGAGATTTTGTCACCACCAGGCCTGCCTTACAAAGGACCTGAAGGGAAGCACTAAACATGGAAAGGAACAACTGAAAGGGTACCAGCCATTGCAAAAACATGCCAAATGTAAAGACCATCGAGGCTAGGAAGAAACTGCATCAACTAACGAGCAAAATAACAGTTAATATCATAATGGCAGGATCAAGTTCACACATAACAATATTAACCTTAAATGTGAATGGACTAAATGCTCAATTAAAAGACACAGACTGGCAAACTGGATAAAGAGTCAAGACCCACATCAGTCTGCTGTATTCCAGGAGACCCATCTCACATGCAGAAGAGACATACATAGGCTCAAAATAAAGGGATGGAGGAAGATTTACCAAGCAAATGGAGAACAAAAAAAGCAGGAGGTTGCAATACTAGTCTCTGATAAAACAGACTTTTAAACCATCGAAGATCAAAAGAGACAAAGAAGGCCATTACATAATGAGTAAAGGGATCAGTCCAACAGGAAAAGGCTAACTATCCTAAATATATATGCACCCAATACAGGAGCACCCAGATTCATAAAGCAAGTCATGCAGGCTTACACAAAAGTTAGACTCCCAGCCCAATAATCATGGGAGACTTCAGCCACTCCACTGTCAACATTAGACAGATCAACGAAGCAGAAAGTGAACAAGGATATCCAGGGAATTGAACTCATCTGCAGCAAGCAGACCTAATGAACATCTATAGAACTCTCCACCCCAAATCAACAGAATATACATTCTTCTCAGCACCACATCGTACTTACTCAAAATTGACCCGCGTAATTGGAAGTAAAAGCACTCCTCAGCAAATGTACAAGAACAGAAATTATAACAAACTGTCTCTCAGACCACAGTGCAATCAAACTAGAACTCAGGACTAAGAAACTCAGTCAAAACCACTCAACTACAGGAGCGGAACGACTGCTCCTGAATGACTACTGGGTACATAACGAAATGAAGGCAGAAATAAAAGATGTTCTTTGAAACCAATGAGAACAAAGATGCAACATGCGGAATCTCTGGGACACATTTAAGCAGTGTATAGAGGAAATTTATAGCACTAAATGCCCACAGAGAAAGCCAGGAAGATCTAAAATTGACATATCCTAACATACATGGTCACAGAACTAGAGAAGCAAGAACACATTCGAAGCTAGCAGAGGCAAAAGAAATAATAACTAAGATCAGAGCAAGGACTGGAAGGAGATAGAGACACAAAAACCCTCAAAATCAATGAATCAGGTTGGTTCTTTGAAAAAAGATCAACAAAATTGACAGACCACTAGCAAGACTAATAAAGAGAAAAGAAAAGAGAAAAGATCAAATCAGTCACAATTAAAATGATAAAGGGATATCACCACCGACCCACAGAAATACAAACTACCATCAGAGAATGCTATAAAGCACCTCATAAAATAAACTGGAAAATCTAGAAGAAATGGATAATTTCCTGGACGCCACTCTTCAAGACTAAACCAGGAAAGTGAATCCCTGAATAGACCAATAGCAGGCTCTGAGGTGGGGGCAATAATTAATAGCCTACCAATAAAAAAGTCCAGGACCAGATGGATTCACAGCTAGATTCTACCAGAGGTACAAAGGAGGAGCTGGTACCATTCCTTCACAAACTATTCAATCAATAGAAAGAATCCTCCTAACTCATTTTATGAGGCCAACATCATCCTGATACCAAAGGCCTGGCAGAACTTACAACAAGGAGAATTTTAGACCAATATCCCTGATGAACATCGATGCAAAAATCCTCCAATAAAATACTGGCAAAACCAGATTCAGCAGCACATCAAAAAGCTTATCCACCATGATCAAGTGGGCTTCATCCCTGGGATACAAGGCTGGTTCAACGATGCATAAAATCAATCAACATAATCCAGCATACTCGACAGAACGGGGCAAAGACACATGATTATCTCAATAGATACAGAAAAGGCTTTTGACAAAAATTCAACAGCCCTTCATGCTAAAGCAACTCAATAAATTTGTTATTGATGGAACGTACCTCAAATAATAAGAGCTATTCATGACAAACCCACAGCCAATATCATACTGAATGGGCCAAAACTGGAAAAATTCCTTTGAAAACTGGCACAAGACAGAGTGCCCTCTCTCCTACTCCCTATTCAACATAGTGTTGGAAGTTCTGGCTAGGGCAATCCAGGCAAGAGAAATCAAGAATTATTCAGTTAGGAAAAAGAAAGAGTCAAATTGTCCCTCTTTGCAGATGACATGATTGTATATTTAAGAAAATCCATTGTCTCAGCCCAAAGTCTCCTTAAGCTGATAAGCAACTTCAGCAAAGTCTCCAGGATACAAATTAATGTGCAAAAATCACAAGCATTCTTATACACCAGTAACAGACAAACAGAGAGGCAAATCATGGATGAACTGTGTTGGGAGACTTTTTCATTACTGATTCAATCTCACTACTCATTATTAATCTGTTCAGGTTTATAATTTATTCCTAATTTAATCTCTAATCAAAATAACAAAAGTCCGTATATAAGCGCACCTACAGCTAACATTATAATGAGAAAAAGTTGAAAGCATTTACTCTAAGTACTAGAACACAACAAGGATGCCCACTTTTACCACTCTTATTCAACATAGTACTAGATGTGCTAGCCAGAGCAATCAGGCAAGAGAAAGAAATAAAAGGTATTGGAAACGAGCAACTAAAATTATCCTCATTTGCTGATGATATGATTTTATGTCTAGAAAAACCTAAAGACTTTACTAAAAAACCCTCTTGTATTTGATAAATGAATTCAGTAAAGTTTCAAGATAGAAAATCAATGTACACCAATCAATAGCATTTCCATACACCAATAACAATCTGGCTGAGAAAAACTCAAGAAGGCATTTCCATTTATCATAGGTAAAAAAAGTAAAATGCATAGAAATAAATTTAACACAGGAAGTGAAAGAAGATCTCTACAAGGAAAACTACAAAACACTTATGAAAGAAATTAAAGGTGACACAAACTAATGGAAAAGCATCTCATACTAATGGATCAGAAGAATTAATTTTGTTAATATGACCATACTGCCCAAAGCAATCGACAGATTCAATGCAATTTCTATCAAAATACCAAACTCAGTTTTTTACTTAATTAGAAAACAATTCTAAAATTCACATGGAACCAAAAAAGAATCTGAATAGCCAAAGCAACTCTGAGCAACAAAAACGAAGCTGGAGGTATCACATTATCTGATTTAGAATTATATTACAAGGCTATAGTAACCAAAGTAAGATGGTACTTGTATAAAAATAGACATATATATCAATGGAACACAATAGAGAACCCAGAAATAAAGCCAAATGTTTACAGGAAACTGACCTTTCACAAAGCCAACAAGTACATACTTTGGAGAATGGACACCTTCCTGAATAAATGCTGCTGGGAAAAATGAATAGCCATATGCAGAAGAATGAAACTGGACCCATATCTCTCATCATATACAAAAATCAATGAAGGGTGGATTAAAGACTTAAATGTAAGACCTGAAAATAAACAAATACTAGAAGACAACCTAGGGAAAACTCTTGTGGACATTTGTCTGGGCAAAGTATTTATGGTTAAGACCACAAAAGATAACAAAAACAAATGCAGACAAATGAGATTTAATTAAACTAAAAAGCTTCTGCCCAGCAAAATAACGATCAACAGAGAGAACAGACAACCTGAGAAATAGGAGAAAATATTTGCAAACTATTCATCTGCAGGGGACTAATATTTAGAATATACAAGGAACTCAAGCAACTCAACAGCAAAACCCCCCAAAGAATCCCATTAAGATGTGGGCAAATGACAGGAATAGACATTTTTTCAAAGGACATACAAATGGCCAACAGATAAATGGAAAAGAAAAACAACTCGACATCACTAATCATCAGAGAAATGCAAATCAAAACAATGAGATACCATCTCACCCCAGTCAGAATGGCTACTATTACAAACTCAGAAATAACACATTATGGTGAGGATGTAGAACAAGGAAACTCTTATACACTGTTGGTGGGAATGTACAGCCTCTATGAAAACAGCATGGATATTTCTTAAAGAACTAAAAATTGAATTTTTGGGTCAAGTGGCTCAAGCCTGTAATCCCAGCATTCTTGGGAGGCCAAGACGGGCGGATCAGCTCAGGAGATTGAGACCATCTTACAACACGGTGAAACCCCCGCCTACTAAAAATACAAAAACTAGCCAGGCCAGGTGGCATGGCTCTGTAGTCCCAGCTACTCGGGAGGCTGAGGCAGAGGAGAGCAAACCCGAGGCGGAGCTTGCAGTGAGCTGAGATCCGCCACTGCACTCCAGCCTGCATAGAAAGAACTGTCTCAAAAAAAAAAAAAAAAAAGAACTAAAATTGAACTAGCATTCAATCAGCAATCTCACTACTGGTTATCTTCCCAAAGGAAATAAGTCAATACATCAAAAAGATATCTGCACTTGTATATTTATCATAGCACTTTTTACATTATGAAACACAAAGATATGGATGAATTAATAAGAAAATGTGGTATATATACACAATAGAATACTATTCAGCCATAAAAGAGTGAAATCATATCTTTTGCAGCAACATGGATGGAACTGGAGTTCATTATCTTAAGTGAAACTAGGCACAAAAAGGCAAATGTCACATGTACTCACTCATAAGGGTGTGCCAAAAAATGTGCTCACGTGGATATTGAGAGTGGAATGATAGATAATGGAGACTTGGCAGGTTAGTGGGTGGAAGGAAGAAGGATGATGAGCAATTGGTTAATGAGTACAATGTACATTATTCAGGTGATGGATACTCTATAAGCACTGACTTGACCACTACTCTATGCATGTAACAAAATTGCACATGTAGCCCATAAATTTCTACAAATAAAAAGAAAAAAGATACACAAATGGCCAATAGGTACATGAAAAAATTCTCAACACTATTAATCATCAGAGAAATGCAAATCAATACTACAATGGGATATCATGTCATCCCAGTTAAAATCACTTTTATAAAAACGACAGAAAATAACAGATGCTGGCGAGGATCTGGAGAAAGAGGAAACATTGTATGCTGTTGGTGGGAATGTAAACTAGTACAACCACTACGGAGAATGGTATGGAGGTTCCTCAAAAAAATGACAAATGGAATTTCCATATGATCGAGCAATTTCACTACTGGGTATAAATCCCAAAGAAAGGAAATCAATGTACCCAAGAGATATCTGTACATTGGTAACTATCAGAAGCTGGGAAAGGTAGGGGGAAGGGAAGATGAAGAGAGACTGATTAATGGGTACGAATATAAAATTTAATACAAGAAATAAGACCTAGGATTCGATATATCAGTACAGTGACTATAGTTTACAATAATCTAATGTATATTTCAAAGTAGCTGGAAGAGAATAATTCAAATGTTTCTATCATAAAGAAAACACAAACATTTAAGGTGATGAATCTCCCAGTTACACTGATTTGATCTTTATAAGTTATATGAATGTATTAAATTATCAAATATATGTAAATATATTAAATTATCACACATACTCCCCAAATATACACATCTATTATATATTAATAAAAATAAAAAAATTAAAATATCACATGTTAATTATGACATACAGGTAAATTGGCCACTTTTTCAGCACAAAAAGGAAATAACCCAGTTGGTATTTTAAAAAGTATTTGAGGATATTTGTGACTTTTTTTGTCATTCCTTTCTGTGAGGTTTTTATAGGAATTTTGATTTTGAAAAAATTTGGCAAACACATTTACTTATGTTAGCCTACTCATTTTTGGCTGACTTAAAGCGGATGGAAATGGCATTAAAATGTATTAATAGGACAGCTGAAAATTTGGGGATCCAATATCTTAATTTTATTTTATTGTTCACAGAGCTGAATGAAATTGGATAAAAAAGAGAGCAGTTTACTATTTATTATCCCCGAGAGAACATGTGATATTAGTCTGGGGATAATCTTATGAGTCTTAATTAAACAAAGATTATATAAATATGCATTGAAGTCTTTGACTCAATTCTAATTGTCCATGCTTAGCCCAATTTTAATTATATCCTCACGATATTCTAGATGTTGCAACCACTATCAGTTTCCCAACTAAACAATAGATTCCATATGGACACATTAGTTTTGTACAGTTCACATCACCAGTTTTTATTTTACAAACTTAATCTCTTTTAATTAATTGTAAGTATCAACATCATGTGCTGAAGGCTACTCATACACTAATTTGAAGGCTAGCTTATAAAAAGTCTGAAATATTTATATATTAAATTCTCAGAAGTTTTCATAAGGTTAATAAGTTAGATTTGCTTTTATAGAGTGTTGTTCAGTAAATTGTGTGTACAAATTGCCAATATCTCTTACTTTATGTTTCATCTGTGCACTCTCATGTCTTAGGTCTCAAATATTGTCAATCCTACGAAACAACCATGGTAGAGAGAGGGGAGGTGACTTAGTGAAGAGCACATGGGTTGTAGGCTTGTTGCCCCAAACTGGCGATGGGGTCGAAAGGACATCAGTTTGGAAGTGGCGAGGAGAGACTTGGTTATGACTTTTATTAACATGTGACAATACATGAATGTCTTAGCCTCTGGTTATCTATTTCCTTAGCTCCAAAATGAGAAGCTTAGATTTAGAAAACTTTTGAAGTCTTTTCCAACTCTGACATTTGCTTCATTCTCTGTTCCTCTATTCAGACAGGCTGGAGACAGGTCAGGATAACATCACTGTCTCCTCTCTTGCTCAACTGACTTATCTTACACTAATCTGGCCATTTCTCTTTTCATCTTAAAATCCGAGCTTAAGAAATCATAGCTGGTATTCTGGAGAAGCTGGATCCTATAAAGGAAGACATTGGACTTGACTTTTTCCTAGTCAGTCAAGCTGTTTGTTCCGTCCACCAATACCACAAAATCATCTTTCTGTTTCCACTTCTAGAGTTTTGCTTTGACACATGGGCAGTGAAGAAAACTGCTCCCAAGGTCCCTGCAAACTTTATTTCCTTTGGCCACTTTCAGCTGGTGTGGTCCTGGTAAGAAACAGGAAGGAATTGACAAGCTGGTCTCTGGAGAACATGGACTAGGCAGCTTCTTCTACCTCCAGCAGCCAGACCTTACCAGACAGGCTCTGTTGAAGACTCTGCTGAGGACTCTCTGAAGACTACGGGTTATGACACACTCTTGCCTTTGGGAATTGGGACATTCTTCTTTTCTTAGTAATTGCTCTTTCTTTCTTGGACTGCAGGGCTTGTTTAAATAGTTCAACATTGTGTCCACAGTAATTACATGTTTTATTTGGTTTTTCCCTCTTATGTCTTTGGTTCTATGTTTTTGCTAGAACAATCTGTAAGCCCCTTTAGAGTCTGATATTACTTCTAATGAAAGGAATTGCGGACTTTGTAGAGAAAGGAAAGGGAAAAAAGAAAAGAAAGGAGAAGAGAAAATGAGTCACTTCCACTTCCGTTTCAGGTCCCCTCCCTATTTTGGAGATTTTTACATAAATGACACATTGGTGGTGTTGGGGAGTGTAAAAAGGGACACCCAGTTCCCTCTCAAATCCAATACAAATACACATATGTGTCCAAACAACCACAGATAGTCAGAGGGTACTCAAAATATATCCCAGAGAATCTTGGCTTTTAATAACCTTGGCTCTGCCTCCAGATATGATTCCCTTAGAGCTAGGTGTTTGAAAGCTGTTTCAGACTGTCAATCCCAAGAACACAACACAGTTGCTCAGCTCCTATTCTCTATTCATTGCCTAGGGCCAAGTACTTACTAGGCTCAAAACCAGTTAACTAAAATAAAATAATTTTAAGATTGAGCGATGGGGACACACACACCAAGGTGGTGTAGAGAGATGTAGGAGAGATGTAGACAGAATTTTGAGAAAGGTGTCTTTTGTATCTTAGGGCCTTTTAATCTGGGAACTATTGACATTTAATGTTAGATAATCCTTTGATGGTGGGGATGGTGTGCCCTGTACATTAGAAGATGTCTAGCAGCAACCCTGACCTTTATCCACTAGATACCTATAGAACTTCCCACTGTTCCAGTTGTGGCAACGAAAAATGTCTCCAGACATTGACAAATGTCCACTATTGGACATGATTTTTTATGGTTGACACTACTGTTCTATCTTAAATAAATCTTGGTTTTACACTACTCTATTATATTTGACAGAATGGTCTCTACTATATGGAAGCAAGTTGACCCACCCAAAATCAATTTGACAAAAGCCAATTTTACCAAAATCCCATTTGCCAAAAGATCAAATATTGAATGACTAATTCATCAAATAGCACATTTACTCAATTTATAAAAAGTTGTTTTAATAAATAATCTTCTCAAATATGCTTAAATGAATTACCAGTTAGAATACATTAATACATATTCATAAGAAATTTATACTCAAATATCTCAATATTTAAAAAATGATAGCATTAATTTTTTTTTGGTCAAATCAGTAAAACTGGAAAACATAGCAAATTGTTTTTCAGTGAATTGGCTTTCAGAGAAATAATGTCAGGGAATGACTTAGAGTCCTGCCATATTTGTGTCCATGGTAGCCAGAGTGATGTCTCTCCTTGGAAGGCACTCCAGTGACCATGATGGTAACTCGGTAGACATATTAAGAAGATGTGTCTCTTGAGAAGGATAAAAACCATAGGTGTATTGGTGTCATTTCTCTTTGTGGCAAAGAAAACTGAAGGTATCTCATCTTGGGTTCATGTTTTATACATGGGTTCACAAAGCAAATGTATGTATCAGAAGCCTTTTTGAGTTAATATTATGGTTCCTCTGGCTACATTAAAATAGTAACTTGGCCTTTAAACAGAAGGAACAGATAGTAACTTCTCAGGAGGAACTCTGTTTGGTTAGCTCTCTTCATTGACATAATCCTCATAATTTGTCTATATTCATTCTAAGAGCAGCACGTGTTTAGATCTCGGCAAGAGAAGCAATACTATGGTACACCTATTGCATTTCAATTAACGTATGAACATTCTATTTGGAAAGCTTATGGTGGCAGGGGAAGTACAGTTGTGAAGATGTAGGAAGGAAAATAGAATTATTCTAACACTTTCCTTTCCCTGAAATACTGCTGAAGTTCCACTATTAGACTGACTCCTTTGGGTTAAATACTAAGATTGGGAGGAGCAGGTGGGGGAAATCATAGTCTCTGAAAAGATAGAAACGTTACTTAGAAAGAAAGGATTCTGGGAGTGTCACAAAATGGAAGTTCCCTTTAAATTCAAATAAGCCTTAAGGTGCTAAGAATGATGGTTTCCAGCTGCATCCATGTCCCTACAAAGGACACAAACTCATCCTCTTTTATGGCTGCATAGTATTCCATGGTGTATATGTGCCACATTTTCTTAATCCAGTCTGTCACTGATGGACATTTGGGTTGATTCCAAGTCTTTGCTATTGTGAATAGTGCCGCAATAAACATACATGTGCATGTGTCTTTATAGCAGCATGATTTAGAATCCTTTGGGTATATACCCAGTAATGGGATGGCTGGGTCATATGGTACATCTAGTTCTAGATCTTTGAGGAATCGCCATACTGTTTTCCATAATGGTTGAACTAGTTTACAATCCCAATAACAGTGTAAAGTGTCTTATTCTCCACATCCTCCAGCACCTGTTTCTGACTTTTACCATTCATTCCGTAATTTATATAATTCCGGCTGTGTTTTGATTTTACTTTCTGATGGCCATCATTCTTAGTAAACTATCATAAGAACAAAACCAAACAATCAAGATGTTCTCACTCATAGGTGGAACTGAACAATGAGATCACTTCAATTCATCAAAGCACAACGGGCCTATCATGGGGAGGGGAGTGGTGGATTTTCATTGGGAGTTATACCCTGATGTAAATGACGAAGTTGATGGCATGATCGAAGTTGATGGGCGCAGCGTCACCAAATATGTACATATGTAACAAACCTGCACGCTATGCACATGTACCCTAGAACTTAAAGTATAATAATAATAATAAATAAATAAATAATAAAAAATAAAAAATAAATAAATAAATAAATAAATAAAAAAGAATTTATAATTACTCAAAACCAAATAAGCCTGGCGGATTAGATTACCTGGCTGGTCATCTTACAGCCTCACAGGGTGGTACAGAGCATGTGAGGTACAGCCATTTGAGTGAAGGCTGGTGGGAAACCCGAGGAGCATGAACTTCAGTTAGAAAGGTCTTTAGATGGGTTACTGGAAGTTGGAGATGTCTGCCAGCAGGAATGGGTGGTGGAGGTGGGAAGGGAGAGAAGATTTCAAGTAAAAGTATTAAAAATAGATGGAGGTTGAATCATTCCTCAGGATTTTTATTTTTCATTTGTAAAACTGGGTTTATCCTGGTTGGGAAGACTTACGGAAGATGTTTTTGGATGCTTGGAAGTTTGTTTATTTTATTACTTACCAGCATGTTACAGGTTTAGAACTACCAGAGCAAATATGCTGTTGATTTACCATCCATTCCAGACATGATCATTGATCATGGTGCTTTTTTTCTGATAAGCTTAGAGTTGGCTTCAGAATCCTCCCCATCACATTACTTTTAGCAGTCAATATCGAATGACTAGTGTTGGCAAATCAGTTTAAAAAGCTCATTTATCTCTGCTTGGTTGGAGTCCAAAAGGTATACCTATTACTACTCTTGAAGTATCCCTTAAGAAATCTCTGTTTTGTAGTGCTCACAAAATTCTGCCAAACCCAGGTTTTTTTTTGTTTTTTTTTTTTTCCTTTGTTAGTGCCACCTTTTGGCAATACACTTTGGAGTACACTTGGCTGGAGATTAACTAGCTTAAAAGCATTTCCCTGATATAGCACATTATCTCACTTTTTCATAGTACTTTGAAAAATCCTTTATTTGAAGGTAGAGAACTAAGCACTCAATAAATACTTACTCATTTGATTTGCTCCAACTCCTTACATCATCGCCAATGATAAATGATATTCAGAAAGTACAGTTCTGTACAACTCAGTTCTCATTTTAATGAAAGATTCTACTCTTTTGCTTTTAAAGGGAACTCAGGAAGTACATCTTTAGTGGTGAGATGTAGACTCTAGTGCCACAATTATTCTTATGCAGCTGGTCTACAATGCTATACTATTTCATTATGTTTGGTTTTACAAAGGCCAGATTTTTTAGGTACTTGGAAAAAGAGCCCTTATCAGCTTCAGTTTCATTGAAATCTCTCTTTCAGAATAAAATGTGTAACTTTAGCCAAAATAGATAGACTCATACCTTGCTTATAATTATTTCCATGTTTCCCCAACTCTCTTAGAAACTTTTCTGTAAACATGTCATCTGTAGTTGCCTAATTTTGAAATTTTTTGGAAGTCAATACCTTCTTCATTACATGCACACATTTACTGCATATACACATAGATGAAATATTTAAATATTTTCATTCAGGAGCAGTGGCTCACACCTGTAATTCCACTGCTTTGGAAGGCCGAGGCAGGAAGATTGCTTGAGGCCAGGAGTTTGAGACTGGCCTGGCCAGTGTAGCAAGACCCCCATCTCTACAAAAATTTTTTTTAAAAAATAGCTAGATATGTTGGTGGATACCTGTAGTCCCAGCTACTTTGGAGGCTAAGGAAGAAGGATTACTTGAGTTTGAGGTTGCAGTGAACTATGATTGTGCTACTGCACTCCAGATTGGGTGACAGCACAGGACTCCGTCTCAAAATAAATAAATAAATAAATAAATAAATAAATATTTTCAACTTCTTCAGATATGTAAATGATGTTCCCATTAGGCTTATGTCTGTCACTGCATCACCATCTGTTTGTTTATTTGTTTATGTGAGCAACATGTATTGAACCTCTAGTGAGAGCCGGAAACTGGGATAGGGATAATAAGAAAGATGACACTGGGAACCTCTGGTGTTTCTCCTTTGCTGGCAGCTACAGAACCAACGTCAGCACTCTTTCATTAGAGTAACAGGCTAGCCCTCGTCTTTTAGTTTAGGGGCCATTGAATTAGCTTTTTATCTCTTCTGCACAAAAATAAATATTCTCTTAGGATAGTCTTATATTTCACTCTATAGGTCATATTATTAACATTAATATTAAGGTCTTTGTCAACTAAAGTCTTTATATTCTCATAAGAATTGCTCTTAAGCCAGATTCCTTTCATGAACTTGTATAATTGATTCTTTTATTCTAAGTACAGTTTACTTCATTATCATATAACTTCATGTCATATTTTCAAGCCCAGAGAGAATGTTTTGAATTTCTGTCCTGCTGTTGTAGATCTCCAAAATATTGGTCTCCTAAGGATTTTATAAGCATGCTTTTTTCCTTACATGAATCACTGATAAACATAAGGAACAGGACAAGGCCACATACAAGCCCAGAAGCATTTTTTCTATTCAGTCAGACACAAATCCCCTTAACTCTGCCAACACCTAGCTTATGTTTCTTCACTTTATAAGTTTTTTGTTTTTTAAGATTTTGTCAAATGTTTTAAGACATTCTTCCTTATCTACAAATTTCATTCCTCAAAATTATAAATAAAATTACTTTGGAATAACTTCAGCTTAGAATTGGGGATAGGTCATTTCCAGTTCTTAGTATGGAGCAAAACATGACAGGTATCTAAGAAAGAGAAAGCAGTCATTGTATCTTAGGATAGATGGGAGATGAAGAAACAGGAAAAAATGACACAAAAGAGGAAACAATTGACATAATTGAAGCAAATAAAAGCCCCAATCAAAGCATGGGGAGTAAAAAGAAACAAAATTCTGATGCTCATTGAAAGAAAATATCAATAGAATTTCTTGACTTTGATGGGGAATCAATAATGATTTGAGTACTCAAAAGGAGGAACTTTGCGGGGGCATCTAACATTTCCACGTTGGGTATTTAAGTAGTTTTCATTGAAATATTTATAACATTACATGTCATGTAACACTTAATATAGGAAAGGAGACATTATTATCAATGTAAATTCCATGTGAATTATTAACACATAGATGACTCTTTCATTCATAATGCATCACTTTATACTCTTCCCCTAAGCCTTCCCCCACTCCCGTCACTTTCAGCTCTCCAAACGTCTAAAACAAAGAAGTCTACAACTCAGGATGTATAGTAATTGAAGGTTGGAGCAAGAGATTGAGATTAGAAATGTAGAAGATGTTGGAATTCATACAGGAAAAAAAATGGAGGCCTGAAAATCATCATTTTAGTTAAGACGGTAGAGGAATAAGAGGACTGAAACACAGATTAATTGATTAGTGAGAAAAGAGAAACAAAATATAATGCAAACAAAGCCAAGGCAATGGTGTTAGGTAAAAGAAAACGATCAAACCTGTAAAATGTTACTCAAATGAGGTATTCACACTTGTTTGGAATGACATTATAGGTAACTTTACAAGTTGTTATGATAGATTTTAGAGGGTCAGTAACATGTTACAAAGAATGGTTTGTAAAAACGAAGTGGACTAGAGAGATGGCTGGATTGATAGGAGGAAGAGCTGTGTTCAACTGCTTGTATATTTTATTTTTAGATGGGGGAGATCTGAGAATGTTTGAAGACAGAAGGACAGAGGCTGGTTTAGAGAGGGAGGCTGAAAATGCTAAAGAATTTTTCTGAACTGTTAATTGCAGGGAAAAGAACATGTGTGGAGATGAGAACCCTTGGGATTAAGAGACCAAGCAGAAATCTTATCTTTAGGACAGAGGACAGAGGCCTCTTTCTCTGAGACTGGGTGTTAATGAAAATAGGTAAACAAGGGTAGCTGAGCAAGACAATGTCAGAGAACTTAGAGTGGTTGCTTCCAGGACTACTCAAGAGTAGTTCCACTGATTTGAAGTATTGGCTTTCCAATATTCACTTGCTCATCTCCTTGTTAACCTTTATTTGGGACTTTGCTGGTTCATCCACTGTATGATGGTGAACACCCTTAATGTCCTCTTCTCCAAACCTTTGAAAATTCCATTGCAAACAGGTATAAATGGGGAACACAGGCAGGGTCCCATTTACTGAGACCCATTTACTTTAGCTCTAAATATGGAGTGATTTAAGAAGCATTAGGAAAGCTTCCTGACTTCAAGTATTTGTTTTACCAATGTAATAGAGAACCTGATATTTCACCTTTAAAAATTTATCTTTTGTTTTACTAAGTGTCTTTTGAAAATAAAACCTTTCTTGAGGTTTTGTTCTTTTAAGGTGGCTACAGTTGTTTTTATTTTAATAAATATTTACGTAGGACTGTATTTATCTTAGAATCTCTGCTTCCTTCATTTCTTTCTTCTTATTTTTCTTCCATCCTTTCTTCCTTCCTTATTTCCTTTCTTCCTTCTTTCTTTCCTTCTCAGCTTTGTTTCTTCCACAAATAATGAACCTTTATGATGTGCCAGGTATTATATAAAGCTGGGGATACAAGGATGAATATGATTCGTCAAATATCTCATCATCTAAAGAGGCACATGGATATCAATTTGACAACAGCGTAACGAAATAACTAGTACCATGGAGATGTGTTGGTCAGTGAACTCTTAGTTAAGACAGTAGAGGAACAAGAGGACTGAAACATAGATTAATTGATTAGTGAGGAAAGAGAAACAAAATATAATGCAAACAAAGCCAAGGCAATGATATTAGGTAAAAGAAAACGGTCAAACCTGTAAAATGTTACTCAAATGAGGTATTCAGACTTGTTTGGAATGGCATTTATAGGTAACTTTACAAGTTGTTATAATAGATTTGAGAGGGTCAGTAACATGTTACAAGGAATGGTTTGTAAAAACAAAGTGGACTAGAGAGATGGCTGCACTCAACTCAGGAGTTTTCCTAGAGGGTAAGAAAGATGGATGATGTCACTTGGAATATGCAATACTACTTAGAGCAGGGTGGCTTGGGAGGGGGCCCTGGCAGGTGACCCCCAGCAGTGAGAGGATAGTTATCAGGAGGTAGTAAAACACTGGAGCCACGGAGGGTACCTAGGTCTGTCCTGAACACAGGAACTTTGAGTAACAGCAAGGCAGGCCATAAACCACAATGCCTAATTCTTGAGCTTCAATGTTTTTATTGACTACCAATGAGCAATTAGCACACAACAGTATGTGAACCCAACCCCGGGTTAAAATAAAATGTTTCAATAAATTATGTCTCTCCTTTCAGACAATAGTGTCATAAATTTGCCAAGCTGATTTTGGAAGCCAGAATAGTCCACATAAATCCATTTTAACTGGGAGGGTTTAGATCTAATCTCAATTAATAATGAACTTCAAACGGGATGTTGTCTTTCCTCCAGCAGTTACCCAAATAAATATAGATCGTTTATATTTTGACTTATCCCTAAGGTTCACATTGTTGACACTGGAATTATTGTCAATGGCAAAACACGAAAGGGGAAAGGGAAGAACAGAACTGGGAAAATGAATTTAAATCCAACTTTTTCGTACTAAACACTTCCCTTCTGTTCAATTTTGTTATTAATTTCACAGAGCTATTAAATGTTGTGTTTGGAGTAAATGTCATTAAAAACCCAGAGGCAAATTAGAAAAATAACATCTGAGTTTAATAAGAAAATATGTGATTTAGAACTGTATAAGCTGGTGGAAAGAGAGTTCTCTGTACCACACCCCCACACATGCTCCCAGCTCACCCCTTTCCCCAGCCCTTCTTCTTAACAAGATTCTCCAACAAAATACCTAGTGACAATGCATTTAACCAACGAAAGAAAATTATCTAGCTGGCTTAGAATTTTATTAGCTGCAATAGTTATGAAGAAAGAACACTTTATTTTCCCAAAAATGTCCTCTTGGGACATGATGCAAACCATCCTTCAAATTTGTGATTTGAGAAATCGCACATGGTATTTAGCAGTTGCATTCTTTCTAAATGTCAGCAATGTGCCAGCCAATATTCAGATTATAGAATGGGAGTACACTAATTTTAGAGATGTTTTAAGGGAAAAATTTTTGTCCCAAATCCACATTTGTCCCAAATCCCAAATCCCAAATCTATAGTTAGAAATGATTTTAGGTTGTTTTCAGGTGATTACTATAACGTTCAGTTGGCCTGATTAATACTAAAAATCAGCTCATGAAATTGTTGATGATTCTTCTTTGAACATATTGATCTGAGTGTGCCATTCATTGTCATGGGTTTTGAAATATCTAAGATACTTATTTTCTGTTACATCATAGCTTGATCTATATTAGTAATGATTCTACTTAATAGCTTTAATTGTTTCTTTGGATCAAGGATTGTCATAAACCCTTGGTGAAGTAGGGAAAAGGGATGACTACTGATCAGTCGCATCACCTATTACACTACAGTCAATCCGATGTAAAATCCAGAGGCAAATTAGAAAAATCACCTCTGAGTTTATTAAGAAAATATTTGTTTAGAACTGTACAAGCAGGTGGAAAGAGAATTCTTCATACTGCCAATCCCTTCATAGCTCCCTACTCACTCCCCTCATCCCCATTCCAACCCTTCCCCTTATTTCTCCAACAGGATATCTAGTGACAAGCACTTACCGATGAGAGACAACTGTCTCACTGGCTCCATGAGTGAGTCTACTGTCAGGAGTGCTGGGGGGCTAGTGCAGGAGGGCATGAACACGGTTTGAAAACCCCCTGTCCTCACCACACACCAGCAGCCCCTCATGTAGCCGAGAATCATTGATGTATAGACACCTTCATAACTTTAATTAATCCTGGGCGTAAATAAAAAAGGTTCCCATGAGAGACATTTATGCACTTCCATAAAATTAACTACTGAAAACATTTTGCCCTGAAACATAATGTTTCTTAAGAAAATCATTTGGATATCTTCTTAGATTTCAGTTCCTGGAAAATTTATCTTCCCTAATCAAAGAAACACAGAAATTAAGAATATGAATCACAAAATAACTCTGAGGAAAATAGCATGAAGTGTGGCAAAAGTTCATCAAAGGTGGAGACCAATCATGTTTATGATTTGCTTTGTGCCTTGGCTCCCAGAAAGCTCAGATTTTTGTTTCATATTAAATTGCAGAACTTATCTTTCTTTCAGGTTGCTGCTAAGAATGATCAGTCTTCTGATTGCTCCCATTATTTGACAATTAAGCTGCTGTTTTTCATTTAATGTTACTTTATATGTCTGATTTTAAGCTGTCTCAATTAATTTCTGATACAAAAGAACCATAAATAATACATTAAAAAATAAAACTGCTTCTATTTCTTCCATTTGAGACTGCTCAAGCCTCAGCTTTCTTTTCTGATATTTCATTTTCATTACTCATACCTAATTATTCATGTGTTGATTCTTTAAGATGTGTCTTTCCTTCCTCTTATCCTCATCATTTTCTTTTTCTCTCTTTCTCTCTCTTTCCTTTCTTTTTCTTTCTTTCTTCTGCCCCTTCCCCCCCTCCCTCACTCCCTCTCTCTCCTTCCTTCCTTCCTCGTTTTCTCCCTTTCTCTCTTTCTTTTCTCCTCTCCTCTCCTCTTCTTTTCTTTCTCTTTTTTTTTTTTTTTTTTTTTTTTGAGACAGGGCTTTCCTCTGTTGCCCAGGCTACAATGTGGTGGCATAATTACGGTTTACTGCAGCTTTGACCTTCTTGGCCCAAGTAATCCTCCCACT
Organism: Papio anubis; assembly: GCF_008728515.1. Classification (NCBI taxonomy): domain Eukaryota; kingdom Metazoa; phylum Chordata; class Mammalia; order Primates; family Cercopithecidae; genus Papio; species Papio anubis. The sequence continues at coordinate 18,980,265 of NC_044977.1, forward strand.
TCAGCCTCCTCATTAGCTGAAACCACAGGCGTGCAGCACCATGCCTGACTAGTTCTTTTATTTTTTTGTAGAGATGATGTTTTATTATGTTGCCCAGACTGTGTTGAACTCTTGGCCTTAATTAATCCTCCCACCTTGGCCTCCCAAAGTGCTAGGATTACAGGCATGAGCCACCATGCCCCACACTCTCACCATTTTCACTTACAACATTCTAGTCCAAACTTTCCTCATTATTGAATTATTGAAGGTTTCCTAACTGGTGTTTCCCTACCCGACTTCTTTCCTTGTCAATTTTTCCTGTATCTCTCTTGTGCATAAACGGGCATTGATCACCAAAGTGTTCCAGATGTTATGTAGTTATGATTTCATGGTGATCAAGAGAGACATGAAAGACAGACATTAAATGAATAATACTATAAATGTGATGAGCACTGCAACAGAATGTACAGGCTGCACCTGTGATCTCATGTGGCGTTTCTCACCTTAGCACTGTTGACATTTTGTACTGGATAGTTCTATGTTGTGGGACTGTGCTGTGAACATTGTTCACAGATGACTAGCAGCACCCCTGGCCTTTGCTTTCTACATGCTAGAGGTACTCTTCAGAGCACTCATCCGCTGTGACAAACAAAGATTTCTTAGGGTGCCAAATTGTCCCTCAGCTGGGAATCACTGTTTAGTCTAGGTAGGTTGGGATTGACTTTAGCATGGAAACATTCAACCTGTGAATAGGCCATTTGGATAGAGAGCTGAAGGATGAAATGGACTTCATAGGCATTAGGGTTGTGGAAGGAAGTGGGTAGGAGGCTTTGGGAGCTAGGACGGGTCTCAGTGTTCTTGGAAGGCAGCCCAGTACCTGCAAGATCCTGAGGCTAGATCCTAAGTTCTGGGGTCTTCCAAGAACTTAAAGAAGCACAATATGAATTAATACATGGAATCTGCTAAGAGATTGGTGACTGCCAAGATTGGTTACTATCCTGCTGGGACGCGTAGACCATGCTCAGAACCAAGAGCAGTGGGAAACACTGAATGATTTTTGCAAGAAAATGACAAGATATTGAATTCAACCAGGGTAATGGCAAGAATTGGGATAAAGGGGAGAAATGAGCCAACAACAATATCTTTGGTGAATGAGGGTAGGGCCTGGCAGATTTGTAATGATGACGGCAACGATGAGTGTTGAGGGTTACAGCTAATTGGCTGATTGCATAAGCCTCAGAAGCAAAGTATGTGTGCATTTATGCATTGTCTATCTATATATTTTAATAAGAGTGTCAATTTTGAGTAATAGAAGACCTTTGTAGGATAATACCAGTTATCTCTCCTAACCTCGAAATTCAAAAGGAGGGGAGGAGTGGAGCAGAAACTACAGCCTCCACTGGAGAGGATTGCAGAGGATGCATTCTTAGAGGAGATAAGGGAAGAGAGGCAACATCTGTTCAAAAGGCTGAGGATTTGAGGGAGTTTTCTCTTCACTGAAACTCCTGAGGATACTGCTGAAGGCAGAGAAAAGGGGTAGAGTCAGAGTTAGAGGGTAAAGAGGTACAGATTGTTTGAGGGATGACAGTTTGATGTCTGGGGATTCTCTTCCTTTGGGAAATAAGCAGGGAGGGAAGGCTGGGGGTGTGGTCCATGGCGGATTAGCTCTGAGCATCTTACAAGGAATAGTGGGCACTTGGATCTAACAGGGAGATCTAGAGATTTTGGTATCTTGAAATAAATCTTCCCAACCTCCCACTTTCATAATGTCACTCTCTATCCTCTTTCTTCCACTCTCATCCTGAAACCTGACAAACAATCAGGATCTTCTGCTTTGCCTGGTCTTATTGTTATCATGCCTTGTTCTCTGTCTTTCCTCCATACCCCCAGTCTGATTTTTCTTCTTTAAATCCTACCCATTTTTAAAAGCCTCACACATATACTGCCTCTTCCATGGCATTTTCCCAGGCCCCTGTGCCCACAAATGTTACCTACTCTTCTTAATTGGCAATTAATTAAAAACTGCCTTGGGGCTTGTGTTGTACCAATATATAACTCACATATTAAATTTTCATGGGTATAAATTGGTTGTTTCTAAAGTTAAATAGCAAATTTGTTGAAAGTTGATCAGATTCGGTGCCTCTTATTATACCCTAAAAGTCCTAAAATGAGATTTGACACACAAAAGTTATTTAACTGTTTAATTAATACATTTGTTAAAATAGATACCACTTTTCGAGGAAAAATGCAGGGGAATATTGCAGTCAGCGTTATGTGGCATGTGGACTCAAAGTGTGAATCTGCCTGTGCATCCACTATATCGCTTATCTTACGGAGAACACATTGTCCTCTGTCAAATGACTCGATATAGGTTGGCAACTTCAAGACTTTAACGTTAGCAGCAGGGAGGCAAGAGCAGCTCTGTGCATCCGTGGAGTGGTCACGAAAACAAGGAAGGCCCTGACCCAGCCAGACCCTGTGAGGGGGACTATAAGTACACTGGGACCAGGGAAAGAAACAAGAGGGTAAGAGATATTAAAAGGAGGTGACTATTATTCAACAAATTGCCCCAGGTTTGTGTTCTAAAGTTTAAATTGTGAACTGCTGCAAGAAACATTTCAGAGAGAGGGAACAAATTTTCAGTTATCAGTGAACAGATTTTTACTTACTGTAGTCACAAAGAGGAAATACATCTTCTCCTCAAACTGACTTTCCAGACCCTTAGGTGAACACAACGGGTGTGAGGAAAAGGGACTTTGATCTCAGCAAAGAAAGGAAGAATGGAGGTGTGTGAATATTTGCTTGATCACTTCAAATGTTCTCAAACAAAAATGTAGTTTTAACTGTTTTATAAAATGACAAAAGGTTTGTAAACTATCTTTCCCATGAACACAGATGATGGTAGATCAATTTTCCCACGCTGTCTTTGGTTGCTCTTTGGCAGTTGAAAGATTTTTCCATCTCCCTCTGGGTTGAGGATGGGGGCAGCAGAGCTGTAAACCAGGCACAAACAATTTAACAATCCTCTGACTGATGCCAAGCATGGTGGGAGGGTTATTTTGTCATCTTTCCATGTTACCTTTCTATTATTCCAGCTCATGTTCATCTTCACTTTTAAAAATAACATTGATGTGTGCTGAGTCCCTCAGCAAACCTGAAACTGAGAACCTGCTGTGTTTAGACTTCTAGTTTTCCAGGTCTTATTGCCTCACCTGGGCTCTGGAGTCGTAATCCAAATCTAAACCTATGGTCAGCTCAGAAATTACTACCAATTTGGAATAGGCTAATGCAGTGTATTAACTGTGCCTTTTATTTTCTGATGCTTTGACACCCTGGAGCCTTGCTGACCCTGGAGGGGTTGCTCCTCCCAGGGCTAGCTAATTCCTGGAGTTAGCTAAAACTCTTCTTCCAGCTTGGTTTTCATATGTATACCTGCCTGATATGGGTTGGGGAACCCCTAGTCCAAACCTTACCATCTCCCTTATAGGGGCTTTCACACTTCAGGCCACTATCCACCCGCCCTAATCACCCAAGGGTCAGGTAACAGACAGCCGATCTGCACCAGACCCTTCTGAAATCATTCGAACTACCCAATCCTAAATCTGTTTACCCCATCTCACCTGTTTCTTCCTACAGAAACCACAATAAAGGCTCTTGCCCACATTTTCCTCTTGCTCCTCTGCCTCCTGACTGACACTGTGCTTCCCTGTGTTGCCCCTTCATGGTGTGGCATGCCTTCTTCTCTTGGGATCTGTGAGTAAATGTGATGGTTAATATTGAGTGTCAACTTGATTGGATTGAAGGATGCAAAGTATTATTCCTGAGTTTGTCTGTGAGGTGTTGCCGAAGGAGGTTAACATTTGAGTCAGTGGACTGGGAGAGGCAGACCCACCCTCAATCTGGGTGGGCACCATCCTAGCTGCCAGCATGGCTAGGATAAAAGCAGGCAGAGGAACATGCAAAAACTGGACTGGCTTAGTCTTCTGGGCTACATCTTTCTCCTGTGCTGGAGGCTTCCTGCCCTCGAACATCAGACTCCAAGTTCTTCAGCTTTTGGGCACTTGAACCTTGGACCACAGACTGAAGGCTGCACCGTCAGCTTTCCTAATTTTGAGGTTTTGGGACTAGAACTGGCTTCCTTGCTCCTCAGCTTGCAGATGGCCTATTGTGGGACTTCACCTTGTGATCATGTGAGTCAAGACTCCTTAATAAACTCCCCTTTATATATACATCTATCCTATTAGTTCTGTCCCTCTAGAGAACCCTAATACAGTAACAAACTGTCTTTTCAATGACAGCCATTTCCTGAGGCCATACCATACCTGAAAAATAATAAAACCTATATTTTAAAACATGCAGTTATGATATTGATCCCACCTTTGTTATAACCTTATAAAAATGTGCCTATCAATATCAGTTGACCCCATTATCTCTGGATTGTATTCATCTTTCTTGGGCCACACATACTCATATTCCCAAACCTTCACTGTATAAGCAAGTCAGAGATAATCTAGATGAATGTTTTATTATAATTCACATGAAGTTTAGTTCACTATATAGATGACTTTGACAAGTTCTTTATAAGTAGATTATAAGGTCTTGGGGGGGGCAATGACTATACTTTGTGTGTGTGTGTGTGTGTGTGTGTGTGTGTACCAAAAAGAAACGTGATAACATATTTGGCATTTCTGGCAGGGAGTGAAGCTAGTTGAATATCTCTTATCTGAAATGACTGGCACTTGAAGTGTCTTGGATTTTGGAATTTTTTGGGGGGTATCTTGGAGGTGGAACAAAAATAGAAAGATGAAATGTATTTATGTTTCATATACACATTATATGCTTAGGCTGAAAGTAATTTTTTAACAATATTTTAAATAATTTTGAAACAAAGTTTATGTACATTGAACATCAGAAAGCAAAAGTGTCACTATATAAGGCACCCATGTGGACAATCTGTGGTTGTTTGGCTTCACCTTCATTCTCAACTCTGAATTTATATGCTACTGATAAGCAATCCTTTTATTGTACTTATTCACACATAAGTACTTAACAGTAAAGCAAGGCCTATTCCTCATTGTTATCATGTCATCTATAGGCACATTTTCTACAGTGTTATCATTTTCATCATCAGTATTATGATTGCCTTAATTCAGAACCATTTTAGCTATTACACCATTGGTCAATAAACAAACAACTGGAGCCTCATTATCAATGTTACAAATTTATTCAATATCTACTTCTTCCAGTTTACTGATGGAAGGTATATTTTTGCATAAGCAAGGAGGTCAGATACCATTTTTTTCTCACTTGACATATGGAATCCTTGAAAGTCACCACCTTGTTCATCACTATCACTGGACATAGTTGCAAGCCAGAGATTGTCCCAGGTAAGCACAAATTGTCTTTAGTCAACTGTATAGGAAGTATTGGCAACAGCTTATACAGCATATTTTATGCAAAATGTCTTTTGAAAACATTCCACACCCTCCGTTTACTGCTGTTAGCATGCTACTCAAGAAAGAACAAATGCTACATTTATTCTTCATTGATCTAAAGATACCCTGGTCACATGGCTGAATTAATAAAATCACATTTGGGGGAAAGTACATGGAATAAAAAATATTTTTGATGAGAATTCCCGTTGAAGGTTGAGCGGAACTGTTGTCAAAGGATAACAAAATCTTGCCGTCACCATCCAGTTCCATTTCACTACAGTCAACACAAGCTGCTGGTACAAAATATTTGTGACACCAATCAGAAAATATGTCCCTGTTAATCCATGCCTTTTTGATAGCATAGTAATGGACTGCTAAGAAATTAACTCCTTGAAAACAGTGCAGACACAGGCTTTTGCCTATCATAGCAAGTTTATACTTACATGCGTCTGCTGTGTTAGCACATCCCAGCACAGTTTTGTCTTTGGCATCCTTAATTCCTGTACAGGCTGTCTTATCAGCTGTAGTCAGTGTCTATCTGGGGCAGTAACACCAAACAGTGATGTTTCATCAGCATTCTAGATTTGTCCTGGCATCAGATTTCCATCAGTGATGACCTTGGTAAACTTGTCAATGGAATTTGTTGTTTCTTGATCAGCAGATGCTTTATCACCACAAATCTTTAAACATTTAATACTGTGTCTCTTCTTAAGTTTCTACAACCTTCCTGTCGAATATTCAAAGTTCCCTTCAATTTTCAGTTCATCATAATAAATCTTTGCTCTTTTCATCATCAGCATACCATTAAGTGGCATGTGTTCACCGCAACACTGATCGATCTAGTCTCTCAGTACTTGACTGAGATCATTTTTAACATTAGGTAGTGTTTTTGTATTTTTCATTAACTTCTGTTCGTCACTTTCAGCATAGAACTTCCACAATATATCTTTCTGTTTCCTTAGGTCTTACACCATAGAACAGAGAATAAGCAAAAAAGAAAACAAACATACAATCCTAGTGAGTAATGTACATAGTTATTGACTTCATGTGGGACATTGTGGGGAACCTGCCACTGGTGCCTCTTGCCTGCACATGTGCCATTTTATTACCCCTTGTGGGTGTGCTTGTGTGTGGGCCTCTGGGCCTGTGCCGAAATACAGCAGAAGGAGGATAAAAAGGCCTTTTTTCCTTTGGGGATGCTGAATAACTTCATTGTGCCCCTGCATTTTGACTGCGACCCGTCGCATGAGATTAGATGTGGAATTTTCCACTTGTGGTGTCACACTGACACTCGCAAAGTTTCAGATTTTTTAGCATTTAAGATTTTGGGATTTTGAATTTGGAATGCTCAACCTGTATATACGTTTGGCCAAGTAGTACTCACCTTCCACCTGAAAAGTTCATTTTCAATTGAGTGGGTAGCTTTGGGAGGGATACATATAAAGTGGAAACAGGAGGTAGCGATACCTGTTTAGTAAATGAGAGAAAAAAGTTCAGCCCTGAGGTCACTTAGATCATCTTTGAAACCATATCCCGCACTTCTGTTATGTTAGTTACAGTGGTAGGAACCTTGTAGGTCCCTGAGATAAGCCTCTTGCTGAATGTTTTTCCTTGTGCTTTATATGTAGAACCTCTATGTCCTGATCTTTGTGAATAAAAAAAGAAGTTACATTAACTTTTAGTCACTGCTTTGATAATGGGATCACATAACCCCAAGTATACTCCAATTATTTCTGAGGTTCCCCAAAGGTTACCTCTCAGTTAAAAGTGGCATATTCTTGTTTTTCTCCTGCTGGCTTCTACTGGCCCGTGTCTCACATCTATAAAATCCACAGAGAAGCATTGTGACTGGCTCAGCTGATAGTGCTCATGATCAGAACTCCTATGGGGATGGCAATGGCGCTATTTCAGATACTCTACTGGTTGCCAGCCCTGAGCCAAAGCTAGGTTCCATTGACAGGCAGAGGGAGTCACCTATTCCCTGCTTCTCTGCCACTTTTCCACAGGACCTGAATTCTACAGAACCTCCCATGAAAAATTCGGAGTTTGGGCTTCATCACTCTAACCATGGAGGCTCACACCCATTTCAAGGAGCCAGAGGGTCGTAAGTGCCACGCCACCTACTCCTCATCCTTCTCTCCTTCAACTCTAACCCATCCCTCTCCCCACTACATGCCAAAATCTACTCCAAAGGCAACACTGTCTGTGACAAAGCAGTTTTAAAAATATTGGAGTCCTGGTCTTTCCACACACCTCTATTTCACTAGGGAGTCTCTGCTTTACCTTTATATGAAAGGCCCTTTGAGATGGTTTCCCCAGAAGGAAGATCCACTCTAATTCAATACTGAACCATTTGCAGTGAGTGTACAGCGTAATGCTTTTAAATTACAGTTTTTGTTTTTTCTACTCTCTCCATCAACTTTTTAGAGATCTTGGGGCTAATTTAAAGCTGAAGGGCAAGAACATCTTTCTCTTCAATTGTCTGCAATAGTACAGCAGTTTGCAATCCCAGCTTCACATTAGAATCAGTTGGTGGTGAGGGAGGTTAAAATATATTGGTGACAGGGGTCCACCTAAGGCAAATTAAATCAAATCTGTGATGGTGGGGCTCAGGCGTTTCTTTTCTTTCTTTCTTTCTTTTTTTTTTGAGACCAAGTCTCACTCTGTTGTCTAGGCTGGAGTGCAGTGGTATGATCTCAGCTCACTGCAATCTCCACCTCCTGGGTTCAAGCAATTCTTGTGCCTCAGCGTCCTAAGTAGCTGGGATTACAGGTGCATGCCACTAAGCCCGGGTAATTTTTGTATTTTTAGTAGAGACAGAGTTTTGCCATGTTGGCCAGGCTGCTCTTGAACTCCCGACCACAAGTGATTTGCTTCCCTCGGCCTTCGAAAGTCCTGGGATTATAGGGATCAGCCACTGCTCCAGGCCCTATATTTAAATGCTCCAAGATGATTTTATTAATCATACACAAGCAGAGTTAAGAACCACTGTTGTAAATACTTGGCCTTGGGCTGGGAAACTCCAATTTGTTACCGACAGGGGCACATCTACTCTTTATCTTATGTGAGACCAGGAATCATCATATTTTTCCTTGTTGGATGTGAAAAGTTTAACTCAACTAATCATTGCTAATTGCTATTCCCTGTAATGTGTGTTAATTCTTGAAAGTTTTGGGCTTGTTAGTCCAGCATTCTAGAGGTTTGTCTTTTATGCATTTTGCTGCTATTGGAGACATTATCTCCACCTGGGCCTCTGGTTGTAACACCTTGCTTTTCCATAGGTGTGCTTAATAAAGAATCAACACATCTGTTTTATTTCCAAATCTCCTGCAAGTAGTTATCTCCTTCAACTGAGTGTATATACTCAAAATAAATTATATATAATTTTAGAACAAGGGTTTAATAAGCTTAAAACAAAAACACATTTTGATTCTGTATTTACTAACACTAAATTATTTAAATTTAAATTTTTGACAGCTAAATTTAAATTTTTGACGGCTAAATTTTTAAAAATAGTTTTGTTTTTTCTCATCCTTAGAAAGATCAGCTTAATTTGAATATCCTACTCAAAGCGGGTTGTGTACCACTCTCTCATGGTTTTCAAATTTTGAGAGCACCACTAGAGGTCAAAACTCCTGAAGTCTTTTATTCAAGCTTTAATCCTCCTAACAACGATGTAATACTTTCATAGAAAAGGCATGTTTGGTTTTTCAGTTTCTTAGTACTTTGTTCCTATCTGATTTCAGTCGGAGAAAGCAGATAAACCATTAAGAAAAGTTATATGGCTTTTGACCTTGGTAACGTAGTTATTCTTTCCCCTCTCATGGAAAATCGTCTTTATTGCGTACTTCTCTGAGTTCTTGCTCCTTCTTATCTGGCATTTGCTGTGCAATTATGCATTGGCACTCTTGTCAGTCAGATCTAACCTAGATGTGTAGATGGGCACTGCTTCCTGCTTAAAGCCTTAATTACAAAAGAAGTCTCAGTTTACTAGGATACCATAATCAGACACAATTTCTTTTTGTTGTTGTTGTTGTTGAGACGGAGTCTCGCTCTATCGCCCAGGCTGCAGTACAGTGGCGATCTCAGCTCACTAATCGCCTGGCTAATTTTTTGTATTTTTAGTAGAGACAGGGTTTTAGCGTGTTAGCCAGGATGGTCTCGATCTCCTGACCTCGTGATCTGCCCGCCTCCGCCTCCTAAAGTGCTGGGATTACAGGAGTGAGTCACCGTGCCCAGCCAAGTAGACACAATTTCTAAGTATTTAATGATATATTTCAATTACAAAGTAGTTTCTCCATAGCCCAATAGAAATAAACTTTTTAAAAAAACATGCTATATCATAATAAAAGTTTCTTAATTCTGTCACATGTAAAGTATATACAAATTTCTTTCTTTCCGTTCTTTGGATCTGCTTGTAATATTTAATAATGCTTTCAATGATATGATCTAAAAATTAATTAGATGTTTATAAAAGTTAACTTAATTAACAAAAAACATGCCAAGCATTTTCCATGGGATTGTACCATTAAGGATTGGTAAATGTCCGTATTGGTAATGGAATATTGTTCAGTGCCTACAGAAGATGAGTATATCTTTCAAGAAAGCTTAAAAAGGCACCATTGTAATTACACATGCAAGGAAGATAAAGTCTTAATACAAGGAATTAGTGTCACTCATTATCCTTTCACATAATGAATAGAATAATTTTCACCTTGTGATTTAATATCTTTACTCGTTAGAATAGGATACCTTTTTACATATTACAAAAGTAGAAATGAAACAAAGGCTATTACTGATTACCTACTACACATTAATATATTATTCATTTTTACTTGCATCTTTCCTATTCAGTTGTCTGAGCTATTGATTTCCCTAAAAAAGATCAGATGAGTCACATGGTCAATATAATTGAGTTCAAAACTACTGTTGTGCATATTGTTTTAAATAAGTTAAAAGTTAATTGTCATAAAAATTTGTGCCTTGCAACAATTTCAGGGTGCAACTCACTTTGAATTTGCACTAAGAGGGGCAGCCTCTTATAATTTCAGGCAGTCCCTAGCAGTCATGATACAACCTCATTGTATGAATTGTGTTCTTTATATTTTGTAGTCAAACATCTACACATGCTTTTAACAATTGTTTTTGAGGATGTACTATATGTAAAACTAGATACTCTATGGAGACAAATATAAGTGAAACAAAATTACACAAAATAAGTAGATATGTTCTAGTAAGAGGAATGAGACAAGCCTACTTTTAATGGCAATGTAAGGGAAATATGTCAAATACAATAAGAAAAAATACAGAAAAGCTCATAGTTTTTTAAAGGAAAGAGAAATATCTGGTTTGGAGACTAAGGCAAATATAATAGAAGAAGTGATACTTCATTCATTAATGCATTCATTCACTTGAGAAATACAGGCAATTAGTATTAGCATAAGATTCAAGGAGCTGGGCAGGAAGGACAGATTTTTGACAATATTGGGGGAGGCCTTTGAAGCAAAATGAATGATGTGAACTGCTCCTGAAGTATCATTCATCTGAGTGATGTATACTTTTCTGTGGATCAAGAAGTAAAGATAAGGTTTAAATAACAGGTTTGAGGTCTGATTTAGGAAGGTCTTGAATTTCAGAACAAAGAGCTTAAATTTCATTTAGAGTTTAATGGAAACTCATCGTACATTATTGTATGTGTGAGATTAATTTGAAATGTGGAGGTAGACTAAACTAAAGGAGACCTATGAAGGTGTGGAGGCTGTTGTAGAAGTAAGGTGAGAATTATAAGAAGCCTAACAAAGATGCTGAGAATAAGAACGTCATAGAGGGAGTACATATGGGAAGCATGTAAAATAATGAAATTGCCTTCCACAGGTTACACATGAAAACCATTCTCCTATTTTGTAGTCACACTTCCATGGGTATACATACATGCATATTATATATAATATGACCACATATACCTAACAGTGTTAGAGAATGAAGTGTTGCATATATGTATACTTTTCATTGAACCAAGTTATTATTTGTTAAATATTTTGTTTTTTAGTAAAATATTTTTTAACAAAAATTATATAAAATGCATTAGATACTTTATGTCAGAGATTTTTAAACAGTTTTTAATGACAGTTCAGAACTACTCAACTAATTTTTACTGAATGACTATTCTTAATTTTTTTCTTTATTTTTTTAGACAGAGTCTCACTCTGTCACCCAGGCTGGAATGCAATGGTGTGGTCTCAGCTCACTGCAACCACCGCCTCCCAGGTTCAAGCAATTCTCATGCCTCAGCCACCTGAGTAGCTAAGATTACAAGTGTGCACCACCACACCCAGCTAATTGTTGTATTTTTAGTAGAGACCCGGTTTTGGCATGCTGGCCAGGCTAGTCTCAAACTCCTGGCCTCAAGTGATCTGCCTGCCTCAGTCTCCCAGGGTGCTGGGATAACAGGCATAAGCCACTTTGCCCAGTCAGAGTGACTACTTTTTAAAGTCAGATTTACTGATGTATAATTTATATGTGATAAAATTCATCTTATAAAATGTATAATTTCATTAGTTTTGACAAATGTATTTATTTACATAACTACCACCACAATCAAGATTTAGAACATTTAATCATCCCCCAAATTTCTTCATGCATATATTTTTTAATCAATTTCCTCCTCTTATTCTCTTGACAATCACTACTGTGATCAACGTTTTTTTTCCCTTCCCCTCAGTAATTTGTTCTTTTAAATGGCTCATTAGTGTTCCATTGTTTAGGTTGACTACAATTTATCTATCCACCAGGGTTGTTTCTAGTTTGTGTGTATTATGAATAGAGCTGCTATGAATGTTCAAGTGCAAGTTTGTGGGTGGACAAACATTTTAATTTCTCTTGAGTAGTTACCTAATGAGTGGAAATGTTGGGTTGTATGGTGAGTATATATTTAATTTTATAACAAAATATTGAACTGTTTTCCAAAGTGGCTGTACCATTTTACATTTCCATCAGTAATGTGTGAGAGTGAGTTGCTCCACATCCTCAATAGTACTTTGTATTGTTAGTCTATTTCAGTCATTTTAGTAAGTGTATAATGATACTTTTTGGTTTTAGTTTATATTTCCCAAATGACTATATTATACTGAGCAACTTTTCATGTTCTTACTGACCATCTGTATACTTTGGTGAAGTGTCTGTTCAAGTACTTTTCTCACTTTTTATTGGGTTATTTGTTGTAAGATACATATATATTCTGGATACAAGTTCTTCAGCATATATGTATTTTGCAAGGGTTTTCTCCCAGACTATAATTTGTTTTTTCATTTTCTTAATAATGAATTTTGAAGAATATCTTTTTCAAGATAAATGAATACACAAAAGTTCAAACATTTAGTGATAAGCAGATAATTAAAATAGGTTGCTGTGATGGTGAACAAATGAGTGGCTACATTAGATTGGCTGGTTAAAGTAGGCCTCTCTGTTGAAATGACATTTTTAAACTTAGGTGTGAGTCAGGGGCAAGAGTATTCCAGTTAATAGTAACAGAAGGCCCTAAGATGGCATGGTGGTTAATTTTAGGTGTCAACTTGACTAGATTAAGGGATACCTATAGAGCTGGTAGAGCTTATTTCTGGATGTGTCTGTGAGGGTGATTCTGTAGGAGACTGACATGTGAGTAAATGGTCTGAGTGGGGAAGACACACCCTCCCAAGGTGAGGCAGCTTCCAATTGGCTGAGGGTCTGGATTGAACAAAAAGGCAGAGGAAAGGCAAATATTTTCTCATGTAGAGCTGGGACACCCTTCTTCTTCTGCCCTTGGATGTGAGAACATCAGGTATCTAGCCTTTAGACTCTGGGACTTGCATCAGCCATCCCTTGGGTTATCAGGCCTTCAGCCTCAGACTGAGATTTATATCATGGGCTTCCCTGTTTTTGAGGCTTTCAGACTTAGACTGAGCCAGGCCACCAAGTTCCCTGGGTCTTCAGTTGATGGCCTATCATAAGAATTTTCAGCTTCCATAATTCCATATGCCAATTCCCTCCAATAAATCTCTTATCTATCTATCTATCTATCTATCTATCTATCTATCTATCTATCTATCTATCTAATCATCCATCCTAGGTCTGTATCTTTGAAGAACCCTGACCAATATAGATTTGTACAAGCTTAACATGTTTGAGGTGCAGTAAAAAGATGAGTGTAGCTGAAGCATAGTTGTCAAGGGAAGACTGGTAGAGGATGATGCTGGAAAAGAAGCCAGGGGCTTGATAATATAGGACTTACTGTCCTAGACCAATAAGAGTTTTAAGTTTTATTTTAATTATGATGAAATAACACTGAAGAATTTAAAGCAGGGATTTACAAGATCATATATATATATACACACACATGCATATATACACATATACATATATACACATACATGTATATGTATGTATATATATCTTAAGATACACATGTACGTGTATATATACATGTATATGTGTGTGTGTATATATATCTTCCAATTTACATTAGAAATAACCAAAAGGTATTTAGTAATAAATCTAACAAAATATTTGCAAGACTGTTATGGAAAATACTTCAAAAAATATATATGCATATATATACATATACATATATACATATGTACACATACATATGCATGCATATATATAATCTCTCTCTCCTCTCTGTCTCTCTGTCTTAAGAAAGCATGGTGGTTCTTGTGTGGGAAATGGATCAGAGAAGACCAAGAATAGAAGCTGAAAATCTAATGAGGAAATTCTTAGAGTAGTCTAGGTGAGTGATGATGACAACTTGGCCTTTAATGGCCAAGACTGTACAAGGTGGACAGAGTCATTGTTTTGTTTTGAAGGTAGAATCAATAGATTTGTTGTTAATTATCAATGCAAGGTCAGAAAAATATGAGAAGACTAACTCCTGGGTTTTTTACTTTAAAGCTGGATGGATGGTGATATCACTTTCTGAGATCATAGAGTGGGAAAAATTAAATTAGATGCCTATTGAACATCTAAAAAAGATGTCAGTTAGGCAATTGGATACACAACTCAGGAGTCTTGAGAAGTCATTAGCATTGGAGATTTAAATTTTGGAATTTAGGCATACTGGAGGGGGCCAATGTGTGGCCAAAGTATGGGACCAGTGCACAGTCCTTGAGACTCTAGTGCTTAAAGGATTACCAGAGAAAGAGAAACTAGCAAAGAATAAAGAGAAGGATAGCCATTGCTCTAATCATCAATTATCCAATGATCATATTGGACTCCAATGTTGTGATGCTCTCAGAAGCTATCGTAACATAAAAAGGAATTTTCATCCTTTTGTGTCTTTGGCAACTGATTTTAGACATTTCTCTGACTGCTATTCCTCATTCAAGATGTTAGTATTTAATTTGGTGCTTATAATTTACACTGTATCAATAGATTAAATTTGTCTCTTTGTTGAAATAGAGTGAAATAGCTTAATTAGACAAATATGCCCACTATTACCACTTCTATTCAACATTGTGCAATGGATTCCAGTTAATGTAATAATACAGGAAAATAAATAAAAGAAGAATTATGTAAAATCTTATAAGACTTGGAAAGGAAGTAATAAAACTACTAGTATTTGCAAATACTGCTATTGAGTCTATCAATGTGTTAATTATGTGCTGTATTCTATTTAGATACTTGTATCTATCTAAATAGATAGTTGTATCAATCTAAATAGTTGCATCTATCTAAATAGAATATACCACATAATTACACATTGTTAGACTCAATAGCAGAATTTAAGAGTATTGGACATAGAGAAATATACAAATGGAAATATATTTTAAAATATAGAAATAATTTATATTAGAAATAACAGAAAGGTATTTAGTAATACATCTAACAAAATATTTGCAATACTCTTATGGAAAATACTTCAAAATATGTAAAGACATCAGTCCTCCTCAAAGTGGTTCATAGATCCCATGTAATTCTACTCAAAACTCAACTAATTGTTTCGAGAAACTTGATTAGCTAGTTCTAAAATATATAAGGAGGAGATGCCCAGTAGAGCCAAGCCTTTCCTAAAGAAATAGAATAAGTGGGGAGATCTGTGCTACTAGACATTAATATTTATTGTAAAGGTATAGGAATTAAGATAGTATATTCTTGAGCAAGGATGAACATATTGACTTGAACAGAGTAGCGAACCCAGAAACAGATCCAGTGCATATGAAAAATTGATATATGATAGAGGTGACATTATATACGATTGGGAAAATGATGAAATATTACATATGGAAAAAATGAAACTGGATTATTTTCTCACACAAAGCACAAAATTCAATTTGTGAGGGATTAAAAAAGTTAGATATGAAATGCAAAACTTTAAATTGTTTAGAAGTGTAAGAGAATGTCTTTATAGCATTGGTATAGGAAAAGATTTCTTGAATGTGATACAAAACTACTAGCAACAAAAAATAGAAGAAGAAAACATTGAAATTATTTAAGACCTTCTGTGCATTAGGAGGCACAGCAAAAATATGGGCCATAAAGACAGCAAAAATATGGGCCATAAACTTGGAGAACAAATTTGTAGCATATGACATGCAAAACATTGCACTGCCAAGAAATTGGCATTATACAACTTCAAGGTGGACAATTGCATTCTATTCTAAGTAAATAGCAGCCTCTGGATTTGAGAATGTGCTTCTTGAAATTATACAACATGGTGACATTGTCTAAAATATATAAAGAACTCTTATGAATAATAAAAAGACAGCCAAACAGAACAAATGCAAAAGACGTGAACAGACATTACACAAAAGAGCAAATGCAAATGGTCTATACATATAACAAGATGCTCATGCTCATTAGTAATTAGGAAAATATAAATTATAGTCCCAAAAATATTAATTTGTACTGGTCCAGTTGGCAAATTTAAGCAGACTGATAGTACTAAGAGTTGGTAAGGATACAGATCAGTTGGATTATAAACTACTGCAGGAATAATCATTTTGAAAAATGACTGTTATTATCTAGTACAGGTGGATGTGCTCATTCTACAACCAGCATCTAACATAGATACACTAAGCTGTAGAGTCATTCTTGAATACATAGCTCATGGGACACATATTTGGAAACAAATATTCATTGCAATAGAAGAGATTGTAGTATAGACTCAGTGGTGGAAAAAATAGATAACTTACATTTATATGCAATAAAAGTGAAAGAATACTAAAAACATAATGTTGGGGGAAAGTCAAGAGGACCTCATATCATTTGCTGTCATTTAAAAAAGTAAAATAACATGAAAAACCCTAAAAAATGTGTTTTTACATACATATGTATGTGGTAAAATGATTAAAAAAAAATAAATATCAGGATAATGATTAGCTTTAGTAGGAGTTGGGAGGTCAGGCCAGGAGAATAAATCAGAAGGTGCCCAGAAGTGGTTTCAACTATATTAGGACAGTTCTAGTTCTTAATTCAGATAGACAGGTAACACAGAATTGTTCTGTAATTGTTTAACTTACTAATTATATCTATTTGCATGAGTTTAAAATTAGATAATAAAAGCTTAGGCCAGGCGTGGTGGCTCATGCCTATAATCCCAGCACTTTGGGAGTCCGAGGTGGGCTACTCCAACAAGTGCCATTAACATTCATGCGGGTGGTAAGTGATAGTAAAATGCTACTACTACTATCACTACTACTGTTACTATTGCCACCACTATCTAACATAGAGAGGGCACACCATAGGCTGGGTAGAAGCACAAGTGCATTTATGCCTAACAGCTCACCTAACTTTCACAACCACCATATCAGGTAGGTGCTTTATGTTATCCTTATTTTCCTGATAAGAACATTTAGGCATGAAGAAGTTAAGTAACCTGACCAAGGTTATACAGATAGTAGGAGATGGACCTAGGTTAGATAATCTGGCTCCAGAGCAAATTTAAGCAAATTTAAACACTCCAGGAGGTAGAGCTCAGGGGTAGAGCTCAGTGGTAGAGCATTTGACTGCAAATGTAAATACTCTGTTACCCATCACATTAATAAGGTTGATTTCATTTTCTTGAAGTGACAGCATCATCTAAAAGGCCAAGAGTGCCAGACTCCTACTTCATTGGGATTGGCCTGTCCTAAAACATGAGTATGTGTATATATACATATGCATATATGTCTCTGTATACATGTATGTAGCTTATTTTCAAACAAAGGAGACCGAGAGTTTGAGCTATTGAGGAATAAGGGTCCTGCTAAATGTAAAGTTCTTTTTTTTTTTTAAAATTATTTTTTATTATTATACTTTAAGTTCTAGGGTACATGTGCATAACGTGCAGGTTTGTTACATATGTATACTTGTGCCATGTTGCTGTGCTGCACCCATCAACTCGTCAGCACCCATCAACTCATCATTTACATCAGGTATAACTCCCGATGCAATCCCTTCCCCCTCCCCCCTCCCCATGATAGGCCCCGGTGTGTGATGTTCCCCTTCCCGAGTCCAAGTGATCTCATTGTTCAGTTCCCACCTATGAGTGAGAACATGCGGTG